>NW_027442824.1:0-76120 GCF_048569485.1 Anomaloglossus baeobatrachus
CAGGAGAGTCTCTGATTTGGCTGCTCTCTCTTCGGAGTCACCCTTTTTGGTTTTTCACCAAGACAAGGTGATTCTCCGTCCGACTCCGGACTTTCTCCCTAAGGTGGTGTCTCCTTTCCACCTTAACCAGGACATTTCATTGCCTTCCCTTTGTCCGGCCCCTGTGCATCGCTTTGAGAAAGTGTTGCATACTTTAGATTTGGTGCGGCCGCTCCGGATCTATATGTCACGCACCGCTGCTCTTAGGCGGTGCACCTCTCTTTTTGTGCTGACCACAGGTCAGCGCAAGGGTCTCTCGGCTTCTAAACCGACCCTAGCTCGTTGGATTAGGTCGGCCATATCCGATACCTACCAATGTACTCAGGTGCCTCCCCCGCCGGGGATTAAGGCGCACTCGACCAGAGCTGTCGGTGCCTCTTGGGCTTTCAGGCACCAGGCTACGGCTCAGCAGGTCTGTCAGGCTGCCACTTGGTCTAGTCTGCACACCTTTTCGAAGCACTACCAAGTGCATGCTCATGCTTCGGCAGATGCGAGCTTGGGCAGACGCATCCTTCAGGCGGCTGTCGCCCATTTGTGAAGTTAGGTTTTGCCTACTTCTCAGTTTTCTGTTTATTTCCCACCCATGGACTGCTTTGAGACGTCCCATGGTCTGGGTCTCCCATAAGGAACGATGAAGAAAAAGAGAATTTTGTTTACTTACCGTAAATTCTTTTTCTTATAGTTCCGACATGGGAGACCCAGCACCCTCCCTGTTGCCTGTTGGCAGTTCTTGTTCCGTGTGTTTTCACCGGCTGTTGTTGTAGACAGAGGTTCCGGTTATTCCGGGTTTTACTCTATCTCTACTTGTGGGTGGATGTCCTCCTTCAGCTTTTGCACTAAACTGGCTAGATTTGGTCATCCAGGGGGTGTATATGCTCGGAGGGAGGAGCTACCTTTTTAGTGTAGTACTTTGTGTGTCCTCCGGAGGCAGAAGCTATACACCCATGGTCTGGGTCTCCCATGTCGGAACTATAAGAAAAAGAATTTACGGTAAGTAAACAAAATTCTCTTTTTTGCGCCATTTTCTGAGACCCATAGCGTTCTCATTTTTTTAAATCTATGGCTCAGTTATGGCTTTTTTTTGTATCTCGAGCTGACGTTTTTAACAGTATCATTTTTGCGCAGATGCTATGTTTTCATTGCCTGTTATTGCATTTTGCTTAAAATTTGTGGCAACCAAAAAGCGTAATTTTGGCATTTGGAATTTTTTTGCTGCTACGCCATTTACCAAACAGAACAAATGATTTTATATTATGATATATATTCGGACTGAAGACAGCGATACCAAATGTGTGAATATATTTTTTTTTAACCCTTTATTTTTCAGTGGGGCAAAAAAGGGATGATTTGAACTTTTAGGTGTTTTTACTTTTTTTTTTACTTTTTCAAAACTTTTTCTTAAATTTTTTTTTAAATTTGACTAGTACCCCTAGGGGGCTATTAGGATCAGCTGTCTGATCACTCATTTATTTATCCCAATCAGAGCAGCACAATTTAGACTGGGAGAAATTATCATCTCTTGTAACAGCCAGTATTTGGCTTTTTCTTACAGGACCTGAGTCATGTGAGCTACAGGAGTCATCACATGATCCTGTGCTATCATGATAGCCACCAGATCGTTAAGGGGTTAAAGATCTCTTACGCATATGCACTACAATACATGGATCTGCTTTGAGCAGGGCAGATCAAAGTGCGCCTGCGCAGGACCTCAATGCCAGCTAGTGAGCATGATGTAGGACGCGTCATGCACATGGGCCTCAGAAGAAGGAGGATGGCGATCGCCGCAGAGAGGAAATGCCGGACTAGAGAGAGGAGGCAATGGGTTTGAGATAATGATCAATAACTTTGCTAGCTATTTCATCATCAGCTGACGGTCTCCTTTTTTTCTCAGCCCCAGATCCCCTTGAGTGGAGCCCCAAAAATTGGTCTGTGCGATTTCTTCCTGTAAGCTCCCAAAGTAAGTCTGCCATCTTGTCTTTCTTCTTCCTGCTCCAGCTGTAAGGCTACTTTCACATTTGACAGGATGCAAACCGCATATGACCGGATCCTGTGGATTGAATGTGCAACGCATGCAACCGCAATTGTTAGTTTATTGTATGCTTCTACTTCTACTTGTGATGGATCAAGGGGAACACAGAATTTATCGTCTGGCACTGGAGTCAGCTGATCGGGAATAAGCTGAACTCCTGATCTCACAGCCCGCACACGCTGTGAAGGATGCAGGTTAACAGCAATCACTGCCTGCTGCCGATCACGTGTGACCATGTTCGGGCTGTGTGGTCATGAGTTCAGCTGAGTTCAGATCAGCTGACTCCAGTGTTGGCCGATTGCTTGTTCTGTGTCCCCCTGCATCCATCGCAGAGTGTGCGGGCTGGAGTTCAACAGAGTTCAGATCAGCTGACTCCAGTGTCGGCCGAATTCAGCTGACCTCACAGGCAGCACACGCTGCGATGGATGCAGGGGGACCCAGAACAAGTAATCGGCCAACACTGGAGTCAGCTGATCAGATTACTTGATCTGCTGGCTGTATGGTTAGAAGTAGGGATGAGTGTGCACTAAAAATGCTCGGGTTCTCGGTTGCCCATGAGTATTTTTTTTTTTAAATTCATTAAAAAATAAACAAAAACCCCAAACACATAACCCTAACTCTAGGGTTAGGGGGTCAAAAAATAAAATGTGTGGACTCCCGCTGCATTTTCTATTGCTAAGGTAACCCGAGCAGCTACTGGCTGCTAACCCCCACTGCTTATATGACCTTCACTGGCAATGGAAAATCCAGGGAAGCCCTTTTTTTAACGTTTTTTGCCGAAAAACTAAAAAAAAAGACAGCTTCACCCTGTTTTTGTATGCTAGCAGGGTACAGCAAGCAGGTACGCGCTGCCCCCAACCCCCAGCTGCCTATTTGTACTTGGTTGGGAACCAAAAATACAGGGAAGCCCTTTTTTAATTATTTCATGAATTTCATGAAATAATTAAAAAAAACAAAAAAAAACACATGGGCTTTGCCCAATTTTTGTGACGAGCCAGGTACAACTAGGCAGCTGGAGATGGGAATACGCAGTGCAGGGTGGCCCAAGCTTTCTTGGCCCCCCCCGCTGCGAATTGCAGTCAACAGTCACCCCAGAAAATGGCGCTTTCTTAAAAGCGCTATCTTCTGGCGTTGTATCCAACATCTCTCCCAGCGGCCGTGGTGCCGGGTGGCATGTTGGGTAATAAGGGGTTAATACCAGCTTTGTTTTAACTGCTGGTATAAAGCCTGAGATTGCTAATGTCAGGCCAAGTTTGACCCGGCCATTAAGAATCTCCAATAAAGGGTTAAAAAAAAGACATCACACAGAAAAAATACTTTATTAGAAAAAAATACACAGACACTTTATTAGAAATAAATACACAGACACACTTAGGGACTCCATCTTTATTACTCCCTCTCACCCCTTCACGATCCTGGTCTTCTGTCTGAGAGAGAGGGAGATTTCTGTATTGACCATGCCAAGCTGCTTTCTGGGCATGCTCAGTTCAAAAAACAGGATTCTGTCTATCAGGATCCGGCGACTTCCGGTACAGCAGGATCGGGGTCATTGAAATACATTGCAGGTACCACTGCATGTACTAATACAGATGGCCACCTGGTGACGCTATAATAACACAAAAATCTAATATCACCCATGTAACGCAGCCTAAGCCTCAAAGGCTACCATTACTATTACCGATAGAGCTAACAGCCATGAATCATCGTGATCCGGACTCACCTATAAAGTGCACTTATAACTGTATGTTTTGAGTAGCCCTGACAAGCGTTTCTCACCTGGCTTCCTCGCTTGAGGAAAGTGTAATGTGCATGTTTTATTATGTGGTGTCTTGGGCGAGATCGTCGCTGTTTGGGCGCGTGCAGGGGGTGGGACGCCGCACATAGAGTCCGCCTCATCCAGTCATTCCAGGGGAAGCGTGGATCGGAAGAATACTTCCACTAACGTCAGTTAACCCATGCATCCTTCTGAGGAAGCTCCCTTGGCGGGGACTCATGCTGAGGCAGCCCCGCACATGCGTACCCAACGAGACCATATCTACTACTGGCAAGTGAAAGGGCACGACCAGGGAGGTAAGAAAATCATCCAAACATAAGGAGAATCAGCCTTAGCCTAAAGAATATGACCATGTATAGTCCTTAAAAGATTTTCTAATGTCCCTATATCATGCAGAGACAAAATTCATATAGTAATATGTGTGTATATATATATATATATATATATATATATATATATATATACCCCTAGATTCTAAATGGACCTTTCGATACCACAAATTTTCAATCCTGTGGGACCACAGTCATAGTGCAGCTTGAAATGTCTCTGGATCATCCTTAGGGAATCAAGATCCACAACATCACACACCGCATTTATGTCCCTAACATGTTCCGTCGTGCGGACGCGTTATTCCCTTGATGTTAACCCAATATAAATTAGGCTACAGTCACATACTGCATAATAGATAACGTGACTTTTACTGCATGATTTGTAACTTTTTATTTTATACTCTTTAGGTCCAACCCAAGCTGACAACATCTCTGGGCAGACAAAAGGAAAACAACCAAATTTGGGACTCCCTTTCTCAAAGCGAGATACCACCCTAGGTACGTAATGGTTCTTCACCAGCATATCCTTTAGGCTTTTCCCCCTTCTAACAGGTAAGAGTGGGCGATGAGTAAAACGTCGTTCAAACTCTGGTCGGTCTTCAGTAACGACCAGTGTTTGTTCAAGATCTGCCGATCGCCCCCTCTGACTGTTAACTTGGAGATGAAATGTATCTGTGAGGAAAAAGATTCTTCCCTCTTACTTGTTGATAATAATTGTACCCGTGGAGTACCCTTTTCTGTCTGGTACCCCATTTTTATATTATAGTCCCGAAAATCAATTGCCTCCCGATCTGCCTTATAGGTTAGTTTGATGTTATATGGGTTATCGTTCAACCAAGTCATGAAGCTCTGCAGTTCAGGATCGGTACCCCTCCAGATAATAAAGATGTCATCTATTTTACCACCTAGTGTAAAATTAATAGATTAGGGATAAGCCAAATGGACGACAATGTTTTAATTTTGTTACATACATTTTTCCTTCTGAGTCCTCTGATACCATACCAAAAAAATATTCAATGCACATGGTTCAAAAAGTTGATTTTGGGTACTCACCGTAAAATCTCTTTCTCGGAGCCTTCATTTGGGGACACAGGAAACCATGGGTGTATGCTGCTGGGACTAGCAGGTGACACTATGCAAATAAGAAAGTTGGCTCCTCCCACGTAGTATACACCCAGTGACTGGAGCTGAGGAGATCAGTTTGTGTAAAAGCAGTACGAGGAGAAGCTTGAAATCTAGAACATTCCGGATCCATTGAAGTCTTAGAAAAGGGCGGGTGCTGTGTCCCCCAATGAAGGCTCCGAGAAAGAGATTTTACGGTGAGTACCCAAAATCTACTTTTCTCTATCGCTTCATTGGGGGACACAGGAAACAATGGGACGTCCTAAAGCAGTCCCCAAGGGTGGGAAGAAAGCGACCCGAAAACAGGGTTAGCAGAGACAAGATTCTGTGACCGAAAACTGGTCGTAGACCCCATAAAGAACCCCTACCCGGCCAGGGGCCGAAGTATAGGAGAAGAGTTAGAGTACTAGGGAGTACTAAGAACTAGTGTAAAATGCGTGTGCTGGGGAATAGGATGATCAGGGAGAAACTGCATCCTTTGAAATCTGTACCTAAGAAAGCTAAGGATCTAAGGCGACTGACAGCAATAGGTCGGCTAGGAGCAAAAACCCGACAGGCCATGGTACTACGCCTGAGAGAGTAAGAATGAGCGAAGAACTAGGGTACCTGGTAGAGGAAGGTGCCAGGTAAGTGGAGGCGAACGGAGCCTTGGGCCTTTACTGCCACCGGACAACTAAAAGGAAAACCGACTGCCTAAAAAAGTGCAGGGGAGACGAGATACTGTGAGGGGATTCCGCCATAGGGGAACTTGACCTGTTGGTTACACAGCACCTGAGGGAAGTGATCTGACCCTAGTGGACGAAACAGCCTGCAGGCGGGAAGATGATACGGGAGATAAATCCCCTGTGTATAGAAGCGGTCTAGAGAACCTGTGAAGTCCGGAGAAAAAGGAGAAGGTTAAGGAGCCAAGGAAATCCAATAACCAATTACCTCTATGACCTGACAGACAGGAGAAGGGAGTCCGGGCATCTACAATGGCGTGGCTGGGAAAACTCGAACTCTGGACTCGGGTACTAGATGCCCCTTGAAGTGAATTACTGGAAAGAGAACCCCCTATAGGAGAGGGCTCTTGCGAATGAAAAAAAAGGAGCCCAAGACCTGGGAAGTATGACCTGTAATGGGAGAAGGAAAAACCCTTTCGAGGGGACTCAAGGAAGGGTTGGACTATGTGACCGGCCTAAGCGCTCGTCGACCAGAGTAGTGACGCCTATCCTTGGAAGGTGGCAAGGAAAAAACGGAGGAGTGACGGAAGAATGAGTAAAGTGTTATTATTATTACTATTATTATTATAAAACGCGTCACCACGTCACAACCCGAGGTGACGACGAAGGGAAAGAAATGACAGAATATGGGAGTTTAAATGGTCTGGCAGGAACTCTGATTGAAAAGTGCAGAAATGAGACCAAGCGGTGGCGAGTGGTCGCGGAGTTTGGTATGGCGGGGACTTCGGAGAGATCTAGCATATCTCCAAGGGCCATCCAGAATGGCTACGAGAGGGGGAAAAGGAGGTAGACCCGGGACAGGGGAAATGAAGATCCCTCTTGGCCTGAAACTGAAGCAGGTCATGTCTAGGTGTTAGTGGAGATTGGCAGATTAGACGGGGACCACTCGCTGTAGTGTTGAGTGTTCGGGTGGAGACACCCAGTGGCCTGAGCATTCTGGGTTCCCTGAAGAATTCTGCTGCGGAAAGTAGACAGAATACAATTATATGAAACCTTACAGCTTGTCCGGAAGAGTGGGCCCAATGACTGGGCCGTCAGGATACTAGAAGTCCCTTGGTGAAGCTGGTCCTCCGTGGAATCAATACTGGTTAGACGATTCTGTGTCTG
This sequence comes from Anomaloglossus baeobatrachus, assembly GCF_048569485.1. Classification (NCBI taxonomy): domain Eukaryota; kingdom Metazoa; phylum Chordata; class Amphibia; order Anura; family Aromobatidae; genus Anomaloglossus; species Anomaloglossus baeobatrachus. The sequence goes on from NW_027442824.1 coordinate 7,123, forward strand.
GTTCTTAACTTCATCTGTTGACTGTGAAGGGACTGAGGAAATCTGATCTCTATCTGAAAGAAAGAGAATGTAAGTAACGACCTATGGTTTTAAACCTATACAGTACCTGGCCGGAACCCTAGTGGAGGGCGCGGCCAAGGCTGGTCTAGGCCAAAGAATAGGCAGATACCAGAAGAACTATGAACCACCCGAGGAAGGTGGCAGGAAGTAAAATGGACAACATATTGGTTAGCAGACAGAGCTGCCCCTTGCTTACCTCATTTGAAAACCAAAATGACTGCTGCTTCAAGAAGCGATGCAGCCAACGTACGGTCAAGAGAGAAAAGCCCTACCTTGTGGCTACCTTAGATGAATGGGGCAAGGTAGGAGAAGGTCCCGGGCCACTGGGAAGCGACCGGATGAGAACTGCTGCTGCCGTGCTGCGTCATGAGGTCTGTGGTTGCTGCAGGGAGTGAATCACACGACCCTCCAGTCAGAAGGTCGCGTGTAACCTTACCTCGAGATCACGTTACACGCATGGTGTGAGGTAGGAGATGGATGCAGATCGCTGAAGAGTGAGTAAATAACTGCTGCAGAAAGAGAAGACAATGAACTGGCCAGAGGATTCTGGCTTACCTTCTGTTTTCCTGAATGGGTGGTCTGAAGTAGGAAAAAACCCCTGGGTCACTGGGAAGCAACCTAATGACCGTTGCTGCCGTACCACGTTAGGGGTCCATGGAGACCATAGTCCTCGCCTCAGTCGAAGATGAAGGAGATACATGACCCACTAGGTGAGGAAGACTGTTCGAGTCACTGGGTCGTGAGCAGAGCAACACATACTTGTTACAGTATCCAGCTTCTGGTCCGGAGAAACGCTAGCCTATTGGATAGCGGGCAGGATCATTGATCTTGAATACTGGAACTGAACGTGACAGCTGCTGGCGTGCCGCCTCATGGGGTAGTGTTGGATGGAGCACTCGCCTCAGTCGAAGATGAGCGGAAAAGTTGAACAAGGCACTCAAGCCTGTTGCTGTATCCGGCTTCTGGTGCTGATAAGTGCTGGCCCATAGGCAAGTGGGCAGGCTCATCAAATCACTCTCCCGCTGTAGTAGACAGGTGCCTACAGAAACACTGGCACACAGGATAGAGGGTACATTCTGGCAAGACTAGCGCACCGGATGGTGGGTAGGTGCATAGAGAAACACTGGATAGTGTATACTGGCACCCTGGAAGATGGACCGACATATAGAGACACTGGCACACGAGCAAGTGGACAGGTCTATGGAACTGTCAATCTGGATGGTGGACAGGTTGACAGAAAAGGTTATAGCACACTAAAACTCACAGGTGCAAGAAGAAACCTGACCCCCTAAACAGTGGGAGGGTTCACACAACACTATTACGGTGGTGTAGACAGGTGCGCATAAAAACCTAATTACACTGAGTAGTGTAAGGGCTCGTGGAAAACACTGGTACACCAGAGTAAACAAATGCACGTAGAAACACTGGCCCACGGAATAGCGGGCAGGGTCCCCAAAGCACCTGGGTATTGGAGCACACAGGCATGACGCAGACATTGGCACTCTGGATAGTGGACAGGTACAGGGAAACGCTGGCACACGGGAGTAGGTCAGTGCATATAGAAACGCTGGCCCACTGGATAGTGGACAAGTACGAGGAAACACTAGCACACCGAAGAGGACTAGTACCTAAAGAACACTGGCACACTGGTGGCACTTGCACACTGGTGAAGACTGGTGTAGAGAGAAAGGCACCTACGGACTGTAACAGACAGGTAGCACGTAGAGACACTGACACGTAGGCTAGAGGATAGGCACATGGAAACACAGGGCGTAAACCTGGAACACACTGGAAGGCTGACAGGTTCACGGAGACACTGGAGCGTTCACGGAAAGGGCCATGTCATGGACCGCTGGGCAAGCAGCGTGTGTAGCGAAATATGGGTTTCTGACTGCTGGGTAGAGCGCCATAATCTATCCGTAACGTGACGGATAATCGGGCGCAAGAGCGATACTCTGGGAAGATTTAGAGTGCTGTAGAGACGTCCGTGATTAGAGCCACAGGCGTATAATACAGCTGGACACATAGGATCAGTGATTAGTGTTACAGGCGTATAATACCTGGGAGACAGAATGGCAAACTGACAGTGAACGCCCAGAATTCAGGAGCACATCTGTGCTAGGCAAGATGTGAGGAGAATGTCTGTGAATGTACATCACAAAAACAGGAGACAAAAAAATTGTGCGACATTCGGCTTCTTCCCAAAGCAGTACCATAGTGAATGGGCCTGCCCCTTCACAACTAGTACCATAGTGAATGGGCCTGCATCCTCACAAACAGTACCACAGTGAGTGGGCCTGCCACTTCCCAAACAGTACCATAGGGAATGGGCCTGCTTCCTCACAACCAGTACCATATTGAATGGACTTGTTTCTTCACAAATAGCACCACAGTGAATGGGCCTGCATGTTCAGAGACAACAGTACCCTGGGAATGAGCCCTGAGAGAGATGACAGCCTGATGCCCGGGGCGCTGACTGACACTGAAGTCTGGGGAGCAGTGGACTAAACCCTGCCAGTGAGGGTGCGCTGGGGCCAACACTGCCTGCGGGTGGGCGCTATGTCGCAAACTTGCGGCGGTTCTGGGAAGGGGGGGACGCAGCGGCGCTAGGAGCGCTGACCCGGTCGGTGGATCGGGCCTGGTGGCGGCGCTGGCAGCGCTTACCCGGGTGTAGGCACAGGCGCGGCGGCGGCGATAGCGGCGCTTACCCGGTCGGAGGCTCGGGTCCTGAGGCGGCTGCAGAGTCGACCTACCCGGGCGGGGAGTATCGGGCCTCGCGGCGGCAGCAGCGTCGCTTACCCGGAGGGAGGGGCCTGGTCCAGTGGAGGCACAGGAATGACGCGTGCCGGGGATTGGCGCCCGGAAATGACGACAGACACCGGGAGAGGACTGGGACCGCGCGAGAAAAAAGAGGCGGAAGATTTGAAAAGCCCACGCGCGCGGACAGAATTCCGGCTGGGGGCGTGGCCTGGAGAGGCGCGCGGACACTGAGGGGGCCGCAATGGAGCCGGGGCCTAAATTTTAAAAGTGGGCCACCGGAGGGGACGCCGGGCCGCAATGGAGCCGGGGGATAAATTTGAAAGTGGGCCACCGGAGGGGACGCCGGGCCGCAATGGAGCCGGGGGCTAAATTCTAAGGTAGGTCGCCGAAGCCAACTACAGAGGGGCCTGTGGAGGGGGCTCTAAGGGAGATGTAGGACCCCCTGACCCAAGTGGAGAAGGGGCTGTGGGGTTTCTATACCCGGGATCCCTCCCCATAACCCGGGACGGGGAAGAGGAGGGGGGAGTGAGTACTTATCGGAGGTCCCGGCTTGTCTTGAGGTGATCCTGGACCCATCCTGGAAGGCGAGCGAAGACATCTCGACGGTCGTCCCGGGCATAGTCGAGGGGAGACCGGAAGGGTACCTCTCCATCCTGGGTACGGTCTTCGTCCTCCTACCCCACAATCAGGCTCGGAAGCGAGAGAGTTTGGGGAGGGGGGCAAGGACCATCCACCTGTTCCTCTGTGCGGATGCCCCCCAAACCGTCTTGAAAGTGTTAGGGGGGTAGGGTCCTGCCAGACAGACACGGAGGACAACGGAAGTGGCGGACGGACCCCACTTCTGTGCGACCGGTCTCTATGTGGGAGAGCAGGGTGAGCGATTACACCCTGTCGCCCGACGAGCTGTGTCTGAAAAACAAAGGGAAAACATTAATAAAACACAACAATACAAACCTGAGGGGCTGAGAGCAGCCCCTGCGTGTCCAACCTCCTCGGACACTAAGCAAAAACTGATCTCCTCAGCTCCAGTCAGTGGGTGTATACTATGTGGGAGGAGCCAACTTTCTTATTTGCATAGTGTCACCTCCTAGTCCCAGCAGCATACACCCATGGTTTCCTGTGTCCTCCAATGAAGCGATAGAGAAAGATAGATTTTCAGCGTAGTTTCTCCTTGATGGAAAATGAACCTTGAAATGGTAGCCTCATTTTAACCAAAACCTGGTATTAATAATTGGACAATTTGAAGGACATGGCATTTGATTTACGAGTAATGCAACAACCTTTTCCCAGTTGATCAGTTTTAGACATCCTTAGACATCCTTAAAATTATTAAAATTATCATTAGTGATGACTAGATATGGGCGAATGCTAAAATATTCGGATTCAGATTGTTCAAATCCAATAATTTGTACATTTGTGTATTCATACCGAATAACGAACCCAATCCAAGTCAATGGGAAACTCGAATAATTTTCCAGAGGACCTTAGAAATAGGCCTGCGAGGGCTGTAAAAATATTGCAATGGATGGAAAATTGTTGAAACTGAATGGCAACAGCATGCGGAAGATGCCTGAATGTATTTCTGACTCACATTTTATTTCTGAGAGTAATTTTGCCAAAGTATTACGCCACATTTATGGATAGTAGTGGTCACTCAGTTCAATGAGGTCACCTGAGGTCAGGTTACCTGCGATCATAGGTGGATGACAATGGGCAGCTCCAGCTGTGACCGCAAATAACCTAAGTTACGTCACCACACATCGCTGTGACTCATTCTCTGCCTTAAGATCACAGCGGGTGGTCATATTCTATGCCCACGCGCTGTCACTTCAGATGTAGCAGAGCTGGAATCGATATGGGACCTCGTGTGGATTACATCAGACCTGGGTGTTTTTGGGCTTATTAAAGGAGTGAAAGAGGGTGTTGTTTTTATCTTATTTTGTGTTTATTTATTTTCACTTACAGATTAGTAATGGGGGTAGGGTTTTCATAGACCCTGCCATTGCTAATCTAGGGCTTAGTGGCAGCTGTGAGCTGTTATTAACCCCTTATTAGCCTGATTGCCACCGCACCAGGGGAATCGGGAAGAATCGGGTAAAGTGCCAGGATTGTCACATCTAATGGATGTGACAATCCTGAGTGGCTGTGGGCTGCTATTGTTATAACGCGCCTGCTTTATTCTTATTTTCTTTATTTTTCCTTTTTTTATTTTTTATTTCTAAAGGTTCCGGATCATTATCCGGAGTTCCCTGAGAACTCCAGGCCCGGGTCCGGTACTCGGGTATTTTTAAAACCTCTCGGATTCTAAATTTTACAGTCCGGGTCTGTCCATCACTACTCAATAGACAAACAAAAAAAGTGCATAGTGTTCATGTTGTTGTGTAAACAGAAATATTATATGCAAAATTAAAAATCACATGCCATAAGGCAAGCAAAATCAAGAAATGCAAAAAACTAAATTATCGAGTAAATGTATTAAATATTAGTTGTATCCTAACTATAATTAAATTGTTGTACAATGTTTTTGTCTACTTTTCTTAGATAATAATCTTTTTTCTTATTTTCTCATAGGCACTTCATTCAGGGAAAATACCCAATCAAAGTCAACATCTAAGTCACTGAGCGGGTCGCGTGAAGTACCTCAAAATTTGCAGACCACCACAGGTATGGTTTTAGCATATACAGATCTCTAAATTATGGATAAAAAGAAAAAGAAACAATTAAAAATAATTTAACACAAACAGTCCCATTCTCACACCACATAAAAATACCCAATTAAAGAAAGCTGTCAAAGCTCTCATTGAGCCCAATAGTAGTCCTTGTGTCCAATCTATAAATCCAATGACTCAAGTTGCGCAAGGGCCTTAAATAGGTTACCACCTCTAACCTCTGATCTATGGCCTTTATAATTAAAGGGGTTATCCGGCTTATTTTGACTTTTCTTCATTATTACCCTATTGGGCTACATTGGGGCAGGTAAGTAGCTAGTGACCACTTACCTGCCCTGCTGTCAGCCTTTCTCCCCCGGCTCAGAGCGGTCATGTGACCGCTCCTGCCGCGATTTTGCTGCTTCCGGTCATTTCATGTCAACATGGGCAGGACCATGTTGACATGCAAATCTGGAACAGCATATTTCCGCCCTGCTGGGCGGGTACAGTGCGTGGAGTCCCCGCCCCTCTTCCCTGCACCCTCCCACACATTCCTCCGCACCCCGTACTCTCCCCGCCCACGGTGTCACCGCCAGCACCAGGCCCCCTGCTCAGGATAGCAGGAGTGCCCGTGCAGTCTGTGTCCCGCTCCAGCCCCGCGGCTGCCTTCATTGCAGGCTCAGCAGCCTCTCACATTGCAGTGCAGGCAGCCGCGGGGATAACGAGCGCTGCCATCAGGATGTTAGATGACATCATTGCCTGCTGTCACAATCTTCGCTTCACTCCTGTCAGCGCTGTCACTGCCTTCTATGCCGCTGCGTTCTCCCGTCACTAGCGGTGACGTCTCGGGCGATACTGCTGAGAACGCGGCGGGCATAGAAGTCAGGGACAGCGCTGACAAGAGTGAAGCGAAGATCGTCACCGCAGGTAATGATTTCATCTAACCTCCTGACAGCAGCGCTCGGCATCCCCTGCAGTGACCTGGGCTATTGATGTTAGCTCAGGTCACTGCATTACTCTCCCAGCCAATGAGGAACATTCTGTTCTTCATTGACTGGGACATTGACTATGGTATGGATTGTCATGGGACCCCCTTATTGGATTATGCTGGACCAGGATTTGTTTTTGTTTTGAATAGATTGGTGAATGAGGGATTGTTTTGAGGAGTGTTTTTTCAAATAAAACTTTTTTTTTTGTTGTCTATTTTTTTTTTTATTACTGACTGGGTTTGTCATGTCGGATATCTGATAGACGCGTGACATCATTAACCCTAGGGCTTGATGCCAGGTGACATTACACATTTGGCATCAACCCCATATATTACCCCGTTTGCCACTGCACCAGGGCACGGGATGAGTTGGGGCGAAGCACCAGGATTGGCACATCTAAAGGATGTGCCACTTCTGGGGCAGCTGTGGCCTGCTAATTTTAGGCTGGGGAGTGTCCAATAACAGTGGGCCTCCCTAGTCTGAGAATACCAGACCACAGCTGTCTGCTTTACCTTGGCTGGTGATCCAATTTGGGGGGACCCCATGTTTTTTGTTTTAAATTATTTATTTAATTTAAAATAACAGCGTGGGGTGCCCTCTGTTTTAGATTACCAGCCAAGCTGAAGCTGCCAGCTGTGGATTGCAGGCTGCAGCCATCTGCTTTACCCTAGCTGGCTACAAAAGTATGGGGGACCCATTGTCGTTTGGTTTTTTTTAAATTATTTTTTATTTATTTTTTGGATAAATACAAGGCTAAACACACTTTAGTGCCACAAGAAAGTCACTAAAGGGTGCCAGCTTAGAATATGCAGGGGGGTAGGACATTATATGTCTTTCTCATCTATCTATCTATCTCTCTGTCTATCCCTCTGTTCATTCATTCATCCCTCTATCTCTCTGTCTCTATATCTATCTATCTATTCATCTCTATATCTACTCATCTATTTATCTTTCTTGCTGCTTCTGTTTTTTGCGGTCCGCAAAAAAAACGTAAGGCACACGGATGACACACAAATGTATCTGTGAAAAAATTGGCCATTTTTTGCGGACCGCAAAAACGGAACGGTCATGTGAATGTAGCCTACATGTGTTCCCTATGGGGGTAGGGGTCGGTACAGAACGATGGTGAGGGGGAGGTCGGTACAGAGCGCCGTGTGTGTGTGTGTGTGTGTGTGTGTGTGGGGGAGGGTTGCAGAGCCTGATGTGTGTGGCGCAGAGCCCGATGTGTATGTGTGTGTGTGTGTGTGTGTGTGTGTGTGGCACAGAGCCCGATGTGGGGCTGTTATTTTCATTGCTAGAGAGATAACAGATCAGGTGCTGGGGTAGAATACTGACAGGGAATGTGTGTGCAGGGGGCGGGCAGGGGACGGGGCTGGACACTGAGGCCGGGCAGTGCCAGCTCTAACTGAGGTTTTGCACAGGAAGTGGTCAGTTTGCTAGAGCAAAATGTAAACAAAGAATATATATATGGTACTGGAAAACAGCACAAAATTTCCATGTGCGGAAAAATTACAAAAAAGTGTGATTGGACAATGGTTTATGGGGTACTTTATTCACCGTGTTCACTGTATGGTAAAACTAATGGGTGGGTGTGATACTTCAGGTTGGTATGAGTTTGTTGATACCAAACATGTTTAGGTTTACTTTTATCTAAGGGGTTAAAAAAAGGTTTGTCCAAAAAATTGGAGCACTTTCTGCAGCATTTTCTGCAACTTGTAGTGTTCTCATTTTTCGGGATATGGGGCTCACTGATGGCTTATTTGTTTGCATTTTTAGCTGTACCATTTTTGCGCAGATGCTACGTTTTGACTCCTTGGTATTGCATTTTGCTGAAAATTTGCGAAGACCAAAAAACGTAACTTTGCCAGTTGGATTTTTTTTTACGGCTACGCCATCTACCGATCTAATTGATTCATTTTATATTTTGATAGACTGGGCATTTCTTAACTCTGCAATACCAAATGAGTGTATAATTTTTATTTTTTTAACCCTTTGATTTTTAGTGGGGCGAATGGAGAATGATTTAAACTTTTAGTTGTTTTTTTAATTCTATAAAACTTTTTTTTTACTTTTTTTTATTTCAATAGTCTCTCTAGGGGTAAGGATTAGCCGTCTGCTTGCTTGTTCAATTCTGCTGATCAGAGCGGCAGAGCTCTGATCAGCTGAAATGCTGCTGTCTTGTTAAAGCCAGCCGGCTGTAACAGGATGTGAGTCATGATAGCGACAGGAGTCATCACATAACCCTGTGCTACCATGGCAACCATCGGCTTCCCATAATCGCGTTACGGGGCCTCCGATGGCGGTGTAGAAAGGCAATTGGAATAGTCATGGGCCTTCGTGTGGATTACATAAGACCTGAGTGTTTTTGGGGTTAATAAAGGAGTGAAAGAGGGTGTTGTTTTTATCTTATTTTGTGTTTGTGTTTATTTATCTTCACTTCCAGATTAGTAATGGGGGAAGGGTTTTCATAGACCCTGCCATTGCTAATCTAGGGCTTAGTAGCAGATGTGAGCTGTTATTAACCCCTTATTAGCCTGATTGCCACCGCACCAGGGGAATCAGGAAGAATCGGGTAAAGTGCCAGGATTGTCACATCTAATGGATGTGACAATCCTGAGTGGCTGTGGGCTGCTATTATTATAACGCGCCTGCTTTATTCCTCTTTTCTTTATTTTTCCATTTTTTATTTCCAAAGGTTCCGGATCATTATCCGGAGTTCTCTGAGAACTCCAGGCCCGGGTCCGGTACTCGGGTATTTTTATAACCTCTCGGATTCTAAATTTTACAGTCCGGGTCTGTCCATCACTAATCAATAGACAAACAAAAAAAGTGCAGTGTTGTGTAAACAGAAATATTATATGAAAAATTAAAAATGACATGCCATAAGGCAAGCAAAATCAAGAAATGCAAAAAACTAAATTATTGAGTAAATGTATTAAATATTAGTTGTATCCTAACTATAATTAAATTGTACAATGTTTTTCTCCACTTTTCTTAGATAATAATCGTTTTTCTTATTTTCTCATAGGCACTTCATTCAGGGAAAAGACCCAATCAAAGTCAACATCTAAGTCACTGAGCGGGTCGCGTGAAGTACCTCAAAATTTGCAGACCACCTCAGGTATGGTTTTAGCATATACAGATCTCTAAATTATGGATAAAAAGAAAAAGAAACAATTAAAAATAATTTAACACAAACAGTCCCATTCTCACACCACATAAAAATACCCAATTAAAGAAAGCAGTCAAAGCTCTCATTGAGCCCAATAGGAGTCCTTGTGTCCAATCTATAAATCCAATGACTCAAGTTGCGCAAGGGCCTTAAATAGGTTACCACCTCTAACCTCTGATCTATGGCCTTTATAATTAAAGGGGTTATCCGGCTTATTTTGACTTTTCTTCATTATTACCCTTTTGGGCTACATTGGGGCAGGTAAGTAGCTAGTGATCACTTACCTGCCCTGCTGTCAGCCTTTCTCCCCCGGCTCAGAGCGGTCATGTGACCGCTCCTGCCGCGATTTTGCTGCTTCCGGTCATTTCATGTCAACATGGGCAGGACCATGTTAACATGCAAATCTGGAACAGCATGTTGCCGCCCTGCGTGAATTCCCCGCCCCTCTTCCCTGCACCCTCCCACACATTCCTCCGCACCCCGTACTCTCCCCGCCCACGGTGTCACCGCCAGCACCAGGCCCCCGCGGGGATAACGAGCACTGCCATCAGGATGTTAGATGACATCATTGCCTGCTGTGACAATCTTCGCTTCACTCCTGTCAGCGCTGTCAGTGCCTTCTATGCCGCTGCGTTCTCACGTCACTAGCGGTGACATCTCGGGCGATACTGCTGAGAACGCGGCGGGCATAGAAGTCAGGGACAGCGCTGACAGGAGTGAAGCGAAGATCGTCACCGCAGGTAATGATTTCATCTAACCTCCTGACAGCAGCGCTCGGCATCCCCTGCAGTGACCTGGGCTATTGATGTTAGCTCAGGTCACTGCATTACTCTCCCAGCCAATGAGGAACATTCTGTTCTTCATTGACTGGGACATTGACTATGGTATGGATTGTCATGAGACCCCCTTATTGGATTATGCTGGACCAGGATTTGTTTTTCTTTTGAATAAATTGGTGAATGAGGGAATGTTTTGAGGAGTGTTTTTTCAAATAACACTTTTTTTTTTGTTGTCTAATTTTTTTTTATTACTGACTGGGTTTGTCATGTCGGATATCTGATAGACGCGTGACATCACTAACCCCAGGGCTTGATGCCAGGTGACATTACACATCTGGCATCAACCCCATATATTACCCCGTTTGCCACCGCACCAGGGCACGGGATGAGTTGGGGTGAAGCACCAGGATTGGCACATCTAATGGATGTGCCACTTCTGGGGCGGCTGGGGCCTGCTATTTTTAGGCTGGGGAGTGTCCAATAACAGTGGGCCTCCCTAGTCTGAGAATACCAGACCACAGCTGTCTGCTTTACCTTGGCTGGTGATCCAATTTGGGGGGACCCCATGTTTTTTGTTTTAAATTATTTATTTAATTTAAAATAACAGCGTGGGGTGCCCTCTGTTTTAGATTACCAGCCAAGCTGAAGCTGCCAGCTGTGGTTTGCAGGTTGCAGCCATCTGCTTTACCCTAGCTGGCTACAAAAGTATGGGGGACCCATTGTCGTTTGGTTTTTTTAAATTATTTTTTATTTATTTTTTTGATAAATACAAGGCTAAGCACACTTTCGTGCCACATGAAAGTCACTAAAGGGTGCCAGCTTAGAATATGCAGGGGGGTAGGACATTATATGTCTTTCTCATCTATCTATCTATCTATTTATCTATCTGTCTATCCCTCTGTTCATTCATTCATCCCTCTATCTCTCTGTCTCTATATCTATCTATTCATCTCTATATCTACTCATCTATTTATCTTTCTTGCTGCTTCCGTTTTTTGCGGTCCGCAAAAAAAACGGAAGGCACACGGATGACACACAGATGTATCCGTGAAAAAATTGGCCATTTTTTGCCGACTGCAAAAACGGAACGGTCATGTGAATGTAGCCTACATGTGTTCCCTATGGGGGTAGGGGTCGGTACAGAACGATGGTGAGGGGGAGGTCGGTACAGAGCGCCGTGTGTGTATGTGTGTGTGGGGGAGGGTTGCAGAGCCTGATGTGTGTGGCGCAGAGCCCGATGTGTATGTGTGTGTGTGTGTGTATGTGTGTGTGTGTTTGGCACAGAGCCCGATGTGGGGCTGTTATTTTCATTGCTAGAGTGATAACAGATCAGTTGCTGGGGTAGAATACTGACAGGGAATGTGTGTGCAAGGGGCGGGCAGGGGACGGGGCTGGACCCTGAGGCCGGGCAGTGCCAGCTCTAACTGAGGTTTTGCACAGGAAGTGGTCAGTTTGCTAGAGCAAAATGTAAACAAAGAACTGCAGAGAATAAAGGGATAATTCAAGTGGAACAAAAGTTAGAAAACAAAAAATAACAATATAGGGGTGTTTTATATGACAATACAGCACAGATAAACTCAACATTTTTTGGTAAGCTAATGTTGGACAACTCCTTTAATTTGCTTGAGTCAGATTTATGGTACAATTGGAAATGTTTTGGTAGGGTTTTTAGGTGTTCCGTCTCATGCAGAGTCTTTGTTTTCTCAATGTCCCTGATGTGCTCACGGACTCCCACCTTTAACCCCCTAACCCCTGGACGATTTTTCCGTTTTTGTTTTTTGCTCCCCTTTTCTTTGTCGCTCCATTGGGAGACCCAGACAATTGGGTGTATAGCTTCTGCCTCCGGAGGCCACACAAAGTATTACACTTTAAAAAGTGTAACCCCTCCCCTCTGCCTATACACCCTCCCGTGCATCACGGGCTCCTCAGTTTTATGCTTTGTGTGGAAGGAGGCACACATCCACTCATGAATTCTCAGATTAGTTATATCGGTTGGAAGAAAAGTGGGCCCCCACGGGGCCCCCGGCATGTTCCCTTCTCACCCCACTAAGTCGGCGGTGCTGTTAAGGTTGAGGTACCCATTGCGGGTACAAAGGCCGGAGCCTCATGCCGTCTCCTTCACCATCCCTTAGCGGCTCTGGGAGAAGTGGGATCCTGAGCGGTCATCCATCCACTGGGACCGTGCTCCCTCCGCAGCCCCTGTGGGAATCTGTCGGACAGGAGTTTATTTATCCTCAGGGACCGGGCCCTGCATCACTAAGGTACTCTGTATCCCCATGGGGGATTTGCATGATGCGCCTTCATCCCGGACGCTGCAGCAGCTGCTTATTTGTGACGGCCGGCGGACTTCCGCGCCGACCGCGCCTGTTTGTCGGCCGCGGTCTTAAATTTAGTCCCCGGCTTCAATTGCGGCCTAGTAGCAAAACTCCCGCCCCCGGGCCTATCAGGGGTAAGGGCGGGACGGCCGGCCTGACGTCGGCTGTGAGGGCCGGAACATCCTGTATGTTTCCTCCCCCCTCACTGATCACTGTGGGGACTCCAGATTCCCGCACTTTTTCTAACGCCGCCCACGGCTCCACTCCTCCCCTGAGAGCTCCGGCAGCCATTTCTTTGGCATTCTGCCTGTGGAGGATTTCCTGGGAAGAGCTCTGCAACGCTGGGAGACCTAAGGCAGGGAATCTGGAGGACACACACTCCGCTTTTTAGCGGTCGGTAAGCCACACCGGTCACCCGGTGCTGGTCCCCTTAGGGTGCCGGAATAGATACTATATATATATTTATATATTTCTGTTCGGTCGGGCTGTATACCCTTCCCATATACCCTCAGTGATCACTCTCCTAGGAGACAACAGCATGTCGTCCACAAGGAGCAAGGGTGCCAAGGGTGCCTGTACCTCTTGTGCGGCTAAGTTTCCTGCGGGTTCCACCTACCCTCACTGTGAGCAATGCTCAACCTCTGTTTTGCTTCCTCAACCCGAGCCTCGGTCACTAGTGGGCCCCTCGGCTCAGGTAGAACCCCTTGCTCCCCCTGTCCAGGCGGCAGGGACAGAGTTTGCAGTTTTTGCTGAAAAACTCTCTGAGTCACTCTCACAATCCATGGCTCAGTCTATGGACAAATGGTCTGCCAAGCTGCTTGAAGCTTTGCAGTCCAGACCGGTCCTTACACAAGCCCCGGGCCCTGTTGGATCTTCACCTCCAGGCCCCTCTCTGTCCGCGCCGCAGCACGTTCCCAGGGGTGGCCCTAGGTCTCACGTGGAGGACTCCGGCCCGGACCACAGTCCCAGACCGGCTAAGCGGGCCCGCTGGGAATCTTCCCCGACTTCTTCACGCTGCTCGGGTTCCCAGCGTGAGGACTCTCTGGAGGACGAGGCGGACGTCGCAGCTCAGGGCTCTGACACTGACGTTGCTCTCAATCTTGATACACCTGAAGGGGACGCCATAGTAAATGACCTTATCTCGTCCATCAACCAGGTGTTAGATATCTCTCCCCTGCCGCCACCGGTAGAGGAGTCGACTTCTCAGCAGGAGAAACACCAGTTTCGGTTCCCTAAACGTACACGGAGTGCGTTTTTTGATCACTCTAACTTCAGAGATGCTGTCCAGAAGCCCAGAGCGGTTCCGGACAAGCGCTTTACTAAGCGCCTTACTGACACACGTTACCCCTTCCCCTCTGACGTGGTTAAGGGTTGGGCTCAATGTCCCAAGGTGGATCCCCCAGTCTCTAGATTGGCGGCTAGATCTGTGGTATCGGTTGCAGATGGATCATCGCTAAAGGATGCCACTGACAGGCAGATAGAGCTCCTGGTAAAATCCATCTATGAAGCCACGGGCGCGTCTTTTGCCCCGGCCTTTGCAGCCGTGTGGGCACTACAAGCTATCTCAGCTTGTCTGGCTGAGATTAATGCGGTCACACGTAATTCTGCTCCGCAGGTTGCGTCTTTGACTTCTCAGGCGTCAGCTTTTTCTTCCTACGCCATGAACGCAGTTTTAGACTCTGCTAGCCGTACAGCGGTGGCATCCGCTAACTCTGTGGCAGTCCGCAGGGCCATGTGGCTGCGCGAATGGAAGGCAGACTCTGCTTCCAAGAGGTTCTTAACCGGTTTGCCGTTTGCTGGCGACCGCTTGTTTGGTGAACGATTGGATGAGATTATTAAGGAATCCAAGGGAAAGGACTCCTCCTTACCCCAGTCCAAACCAAAGAGACCTCAGCAACGGAAAATACAATCGAGGTTTCGGTCCTTTCGTCCCTCCGCCAAGCCCCAATCCTCTTCGTCCAGCAGGCTGGAGAAAGGCCAGAGGAACTCCTATGCGTGGCGGTCCAAGTCACGCCCCCAAAAGGCCGCAGGAGGCACTGCTTCCAAGGCGGCCTCCTCATGACTCTCGGCATCCCCGAACCGCATCCTCGGTCGGAGGCAGGCTCTCCTGCTTTTGCGACACCTGGTGGCCACATGTTCAAGACCGATGGGTGAGAGACATTCTGTCTCACGGTTACAGGATAGAGTTCAGCTCTCGTCCCCCGACTCGTTTCTTCAGAACATCTCCGCCCCCCCGAGCGAGCCGATGCACTTTTTCAGGCGGTGAACGCTCTGAAGACAGAAGGAGTTGTGATCCCTGTTCCCCTTCAGGAACATGGTCGCGGCTTTTACTCCAACTTGTTTGTGGTGCCAAAGAAGGACGGCTCGTTCCGTCCCGTTCTGGACCTCAAACTGCTCAACAGACATGTGAGCACCAGACGGTTTCGGATGGAGTCTCTCCGCTCTGTCATCGCTTCGATGTCACAAGGAGACTTCCTAGCATCGATCGACATCAAGGATGCTTATCTCCATGCGCCGATCGCACCCGAACATCAACGCTTTTTGCGTTTCGCCATCGGGGACGAACACCTTCAGTTCGTGGCATTGCCTTTCGGCCTGGCGACAGCCCCACGGGTGTTCACCAAGGTCATGGCATCTGTTGTGGCGGTCCTACACTCTCAGGGCCACTCGGTGATTCCCTACTTAGACGATCTTCTGGTCAGGGCACCCTCTCAGATGGCGTGTGAAAACAGCCTTTCCGTCGCTCTGGCGACTCTCCAGCAGTTCGGGTGGATCATCAACTTCCCAAAATCCAAGTTGACACCGACCCAATCACTGACGTACCTTGGGATGGAGTTTCATACTCAGTCAGCAGTAGTCATGCTACCGCTGGACAAGCAGCTTTCGCTGCAGGCAGGGGTGCAATCTCTTCTTCGGGGTCAGTCACACCCCTTGAGGCGCCTCATGCACTTCCTGGGGAAGATGGTGGCAGCGATGGAGGCAGTGCCCTTCGCGCAATTCCATCTGCGGCCACTCCAGTGGGACATTCTCCGCAAATGGGACAGGAGGTCGACTTCACTCGACAGGAACGTCTCTCTTTCCCTTGCAACCAAGACGTCACTTCAGTGGTGGCTCCTTCCCAACTCTCTATCGCAGGGAAAATCCTTCCTACCCCCCACCTGGGCTGTGGTCACGACGGACGCGAGCCTGTCAGGGTGGGGGGCGGTTTTTCTCCACCACAGGGCTCAGGGAACCTGGACTCCGATAGAGTCATCCCTTCAGATCAATATTCTGGAGATAAGGGCAGTGTATCTAGCCCTATTGGCCTTTCATCGGTGGCTGGAGGGCAGGCAGATCCGGATCCAGTCGGACAACGCCACTGCCGTCGCATACATCAACCACCAAGGCGGCACTCGCAGTCGTCAAGCCTTCCAGGAAGTCCGACGAATTCTGCAGTGGGTGGAAGCCACAGCTTCCACCATCTCCGCAGTTCACATCCCGGGCGTAGAAAACTGGGAAGCAGATTTTCTCAGCCGACAGGGCATGGACGCGGGGGAATGGTCTCTTCACCCAGACGTGTTTCGAGAGATCTGTCGCCGCTGGGGAACGCCGGACGTCGATCTCATGGCGTCACGGCACAACAACAAAGTCCCGGCATTCATGGCCCGGTCTCAAGATCACAGAGCTCTGGCGGCGGACGCATTAGTTCAGGATTGGTCGCAGTTTCGACTGCCCTATGTATTTCCTCCTCTGGCGATGCTGCCCAGAGTGCTGCGCAATGTCGTCGCGCCATTCTCGTCGCCCCAGATTGGCCGAGGCGGTCGTGGTACCCGGATCTGTGGCATCTCACGGTGGGTCAACCGTGGGCGCTCCCAGACCGCCCAGACTTGCTGTCTCAAGGACCGTTTTTCCATCTGAATTCTGCGGCCCTCAACCTGACTGTGTGGCCATTGAGTCCTGGCTCCTAGCGTCCTCAGGGTTATCTCAAGATGTCATTGCCACTATGAGACAGGCCAGGAAACCAACGTCCGCCAAGATCTATCACAGGTCTTGGAGGATCTTCTTATCCTGGTGCTCTGATAAGGGTTTTTCTCCCTGGCCCTTTGCCTTACCCACTTTTCTTTCATTCCTTCAATCCGGAATGGACAAGGGTTTGTCTCTCGGCTCTCTCAAGGGACAAGTATCGGCGCTATCCGTATTTTTTCAAAAGCGTCTAGCCAGGCTTCCGCAGGTCCGCACGTTCCTGCAGGGAGTTTGCCACATAGTCCCACCTTACAAGCGTCCGCTGGAACCCTGGGATCTTAACAGGGTGCTAACGGCTCTTCAGTAACCACCTTTCGAGCCGCTGCGGGATGTCTCTTTATCACGTCTTTCGCAGAAGGTGTCATTTCTAGTGGCAGTTACATCGCTCCGTAGAGTGTCGGAGCTGGCAGCGCTGTCATGCAAAGCCCCCTTCCTGGTTTTTCACCAGGATAAGGTGGTTCTGCATCCGGTCCCGGAATTTCTCCCTAAGGTAGTATCCCCTTTTCATCTCAATCAGGATATCTCCTTACCTTCATTTTGCCCTCATCCAGTTCACCAATGTGAAAAGGATTTGCACTCGTTAGATCTGGTGAGAGCTCTCCGGCTCTACGTGTCTCGCACGGCGCCCCTGCGCCGTTCGGATGCGCTCTTTGTCCTTGTCGCTGGCCAGCGTAAGGGTTCGCAGGCTTCCAAGTCAACCTTGGCTCGGTGGATCAAGGAACCGATTCTTGAAGTCTACCGTTCTTCTGGGCTTCCGCTTCCTTTGGGGCTGAAAGCCCATTCTACCAGAGCCGTGGGTGCGTCCTGGGCATTGCGGCACCGGGCTACGGCTCAGCAGGTGTGTCAGGCAGCTACCTGGTCTAGTCTGCACACTTTCACGAAACACTATCAGGTGCATACCTATGCTTCGGCAGACGCCAGTCTAGGTAGGCGAGTGCTTCAGGCGGCGGTTGCCCACCTGTAAGAGGGGGTCGTTTTCGGCTCTTTTTATCGAGGTATTCTTTTACCCACCCAGGGACTGCTTTTGGACGTCCCAATTGTCTGGGTCTCCCAATGGAGCGACAAAGAAGAAGGGAATTTTGTTTACTTACCGTAAATTCCTTTTCTTCTAGCTCCTATTGGGAGACCCAGCACCCGCCCCTGTTCCCTTCGGGCTGTTTGTTCTTTTGTGTACACATGTTGTTCATGTTGAATTGTTCTTTTGGTTCATGGTTTTCAGTTCTCCGAACATCCTTCGGATTGAATTTACCTTAGACCAATTTATAAGTTTTCTCCTTCCTGCTTTTGCACCAAAACTGAGGAGCCCGTGATGCACGGGAGGGTGTATAGGCAGAGGGGAGGGGTTACACTTTTTAAAGTGTAATACTTTGTGTGGCCTCCGGAGGCAGAAGCTATACACCCAATTGTCTGGGTCTCCCAATAGGAGCTAGAAGAAAAGGAATTTACGGTAAGTAAACAAAATTCCCTTCTTTCCGAGAGTCGTAGCTTTTTTATTTTTCCCGTCAATCTTGCTATAAGAAGGCTTGTTTTTTGCAGGACGTATTGGTCTTTTAAGTGAAATCATGAGTTTTACCATATATGGTACTGGAAAACAGCACAAAATTTCCACGTGCGGAAAAATTACAAAAAAGTGTGATTGGACAATGGTTTATGGGGTACTTTATTCACCGTGTTCACTGTATGGTAAAACTGATGGGTGGGTGTGATACTTCAGGTTGGTATGAGTTCATTGATACCAAACATGTTTAGGTTTACTTTTATGTAAGGGGTTAAAAAAAGGTTTGTCCAAAAAATTGGAGCACTTTCTGCAACTTGTAGTGTTCTCATTTTTCGGGATATGGGGCTCACTGATGGCTTATTTGTTTGCATTTGTAGCTGTACCATTTTTGCGCAGATGCTACGTTTTGACTCCTTGGTATTGCATTTTGCTGAAAATTTGCAAAGACCAAAAAACGTAACTTTGCCAGTTGGATTTTTTTTTACGGCTACGCCATCTACCGATCTAATTGATTCATTTTATATTTTGATAGACTGGGCATTTCTGAACTCTGCGATACCAAATGAGTGTATATTTTTTACTTTTTTAACCCTTTGATTTTTAGTGGGGCGAATGGAGAATGATTTAAACTTTTAGTTGTTTTTTTAATTCTATAAAACTTTTTTTTTACTTTTTTTATTTTAATAGTTTCTCTAGGGGTAAGGATTAGCCGTCTGATCGCTTGTTCATTTCTGCTGATCAGAGCGGCAGAGCTCTGATCAGCTGAAATGCTGCTGTCCTTTTAAAGCCAGCCGGCTGTAACAGGATGTGAGTCATGATAGCGACAGGAGTCATCACATAACCCTGTGCTACCATGGCAACCATCGGCTTCCTATGATAGCGTTACGGGGCCTCCTATGGCGGTGTAGAAAGGCAATTGGAATAGTCATGGGCCCTCGTGTGGATTTCCACAGACCTGCGTGTTTTTGGGGTTAATAAAGGAGTGAAATAGGGTATTGTTTTTATCTTATTTTGTGTTTGTGTTTATTTCTTTTCACTTCCAGATTAGTGATGGGGGTAGGGTTTTCATAGACCCTGCCATTACTAATCTAGAGCTTAGTGGCAGCTGTGAGCTGTTATTAACCCCTTATTAGCCTGATTGCCACCGCACCAGTGCAATCGGGAAGAGCCGGGTAAAGTGCCAGGATTGTCAAATATAATGGATGTGACAATCCTGGGTGGCTGTGGGCTGCTATTGTTATAACGCGCCTGCTTTAATCTTATTTTATTTAATTTCCCTTTATTTATTTTTTATTTCCAAAGGTTCCGGATCATTATCCGGAGTTCCCTGAGAACTTCAGGCCCGGGTCCGGTACTCGGGTATTTTTAAAATCGCTCGGATCCTAAATTTTACAGTCCGGGTCTGTCCATCACTAATCAATAGACAAACAAAAAAGTACATGGTGTTTATGTAGTTGTGTAAACAGAAATATGATATTCAAAATTAAAAATGACATGCCATAAGGCAAGCAAAATCAAGAAATGCAAAAAACTAAATTATTGAGTAAATGTAGTAAATATTAGTTGTATGCAAACTATAATTAAATTGTTGTACAATGTTTTTCTCCACTTTTCTTAGATAATAATCTTTTTTCTTATTTTCTCATAGGCACTTCATTCAGGGAAAATACCCAATCAAAGTCAACATCTAAGTCACTGAGCGGGTCGAGTGAAGTACCTCAAAATTTGCAGACCACCACAGGTATGGTTTTAGCATATACAGATCTCTAAATTATGGATAAAAAAACTATTAAAAATAATTTTAACACAAACAGTCCCATTCTCACACCACATAAAAATACCCAATTAAAGAAAGCTCTCATTGAGCCCAATAGGAGTCCTTGTGTCCAATCTATAAATAAAGTGACTCAAGTTGCGCAAGGGCCTTAAATAGGTTACCACCTCTAACCTCTGATCTATGGCCTTTATAATTAATTTGCTTTACAATTGGAAATGTTTTGGTAGGGATTTTAGGTGTTCCATCTCATGCAGAGTCTTTGTTTTCTCAATGTCCCTGATGCGCTCACGGACTCCCACCTTTAACCCCCTAACCCCTGGACGATTTTTCCGTTTTTGTTTTTTGCTCCCCTTTTTCCGAGAGTCGTAACTTTTTTATTTTTCCCGTCAATCTTGCCATAAGAGGGCTTGTTATTTGCGGGACGTATTGGTCTTTTAAGTGAAACCATGAGTTTTAACATATATGGTACTGGAAAACCGCAAAAAATGTCCACGTGCGGAAAAATTCCAAAAAAGTGTGATTGGACAATGGTTTGTGGGGTGCTTTATTCACCGTGTTCACTTTATGGTAAAACTGATGGGTGGGTGTGATACTTCAGGTTGGTATGAGTTCGTTAATACCAAACATGTTTAGGTTTACTTTTATATAAGGGGTTAAAGAAAGATTTGTCCAAAAAATTGGAGCACTTTCAGCGCCATTTTCTGCAACTTATAGTGTTCTCATTTTTCGGGATGTGGGGCTCACTGATAGCTTATTTGTTTGCATTTTTAGCCGAACCATTTTTGCGCAGACGCTACGTTTTGACTCCCTGGTATTGCATTTTGCTCAAAATTTGCGAAGACCAAAAAACTTAACTTTGCCGGTTGTAATTTTTTTTTACGGCTACGCCGTCTACCGATCATATTAGTTCATTTTATATTTTGATAGACTGGGCATTTCTGAACTCTGTGATACCAAATGAGTTGGTATGAGGCGGGGCTCGGCGGCTCTGCTCTGTGTGGGGCTGCTCAGCTCTGTGCGTCTCGGCTCTGTGCGGCAGGCAATGAGGCACGGGCCATTCTGAATATGGCGGTGAGCGCTTTAAATAATGGCGCCTAAAGTCGGCGCATGCGCAGATGGAGCTCTCGGCTTAATCTTTCATCTGCGCATGTGTGGCACCACTGAGGCTTCAGTCGCCACAGAGGTACTGCACCTCATCCAGAGGTGTGGTATTCCATCTTGAGTATGAAGGAGGTCATCCACTGGTTCACACAAAAGCACAACACCCTGATTCAGCAACACCTCATCAGAAATGGCAAGGGAGTGCTGTACCTGAAGCCAGGCTGAAAGGGTGGAGTCTTAGGAGTGGGAAAACAGTAGTAAAGTGGGAACAGGAATGTGAGTGTGGAGAGGGAAGGAGAAGTAGAGGAGTGAAGAGACCTTTGGTCTGGAGCTGGTTCACCTCGACCCAGGGCCAGACAGAAGGGGTCCCAGGGACCACGGGAAGTGCACCAGCCACCTGTGGCCATGTTCCACATACAGCAACCAAGTGGAGGAACTTGGCCGCATATCGGGGACTGGTCCCTAGGCTACAGTAGAAGAACCTACGTACTCCGCTAGTAAAACCAACGGCTGAGGTGACTGCAAGCACATAGGCCACATCCATACACGAGTTCACTGGAAGGTGACCTCACAGGGCCAAGGGATAGAGCTTCACACCGCCCAAAAGGGCTCGCGGGCACTGGCACAGGGCTCTGTGTACGAAGGCGCAAAAGCAGGAGGGAGAAGCAAGCACAGGAAGGCGACCAGGAAAGGGACAAATAAAGAATTGCTCCGGACTCGACCTCCGAACTACCCGAGATCGGCTGGAGCCCTTCACAGTGATACCCAGCACTCTAAAGGCGATCACTGGCTAGTAGTGTTACCTTGGAACCTGCTACAGTGAGTAAACATCTTGAGACTGCATTCCTGTGTCGCTCCGTTATTCACCTGCGCCTCCGGCTCTGCAAACCACCACCATCATAGACTACTACCACCACCATCCGCCCCAGGGCCCAGCTCTACCTGTGGACAGCTATACCAATAAAGCTACATCACCAACTGACCCCGGGGTCCCATCCGCAGCGTCGGCTATCTCTGGCCGAATACCACAGGTGCCATCACGAACTACCATCCCCATCATTCATCATCATCTCTTTCATCTTTATTAAATGACACCGCCGGGGTCATGGAACCGGGCCTTGCCACCGTGGCGTCCCAGCAGCAGAAACGTGGCCTGGTAACAGTGCCCCACGGCCCCGGTTTGTGCGTCACATGCGACGACTCCGGCCACCATTATTTGAGGCCCTCACCGCCATCTTCATAATGGCCAGTGCCTTATCCTCCACACAGAACAGCGCCCGCAGTGGGTCCCCTCTGTACCACTCACAGCATCAAAGGACTCCAGTATCACCCCTGTCACCTGTGATCCCTGCTCCTCTGCCGCTCTCCTCCCTGGTAAGACACCATCGAATTATAAAACGGACACCATATGGGGTTTTTTCCCTCCAAATTTGGGATGCATCTTATAATCTGGTGCGTCTTATAAAACGAAAAATACGGTATACAGCAAAGTCTTGCATTGGAACTGTTTTTCATTTGGAACTGGAGGTACACTTTAAGATATTTTGGTCGCGATTCATCTAGAATGGCGTTCACACTGGTCTAATTAGGGGGCATGAAGAGTCAGATGCTCCTAATTCATGAAAAGGTTAAACTGGTGTGATCAGAGACAACTGTAAGGCAAGGTCCACACTGTGTTTGTGCTCACTGACGGCATACCCTCCAGAGGTATGTGCCTGATTTTGGCCACAGTCAGGATGGATGTCAAGGCATTCGTCTGCTGTAACGGCTCACTATCAATATGATCGCATATTGACTCTACACCCACCTTTTTTTTTTAACAAAACATGACTTGCAGAATATGGCGACAGAAGCCAAATTGTTTTTGTAAAAAATTTTTGAGCAGTAAATTAAAAAATAAATATATAAATTTGACATCCCATAATCATGACTCTTAGGCTACTTTCACACTTGCGTTGAACGGTATCCGTTGCATTGCGTTGTGTAACGGATGCAACGGATGTGTTGCATATAGTGACACAACGGATGCAACGGATGCTGCAAAACAACGCAATTCGTTTTGATTTTTTTTTTTTTTTTTCCCGGTTTTACCAGCGGCAGACTATAGTGAACGATCAGCTGATCGTTCCCTGCAGCCGGCCGCTGGGTGATCAGCTGATTGCTCCCAGTAGCCGGCCGCCGGGTGATCAGCTGATCGCTCCCTGCAGCCGGCCGCCGGGTGATCAGCTGATCGCTCCCGGCCGCCGGGTGATCAGCTGATCGCTCCCGGCCGCCGGGTGATCAGCTGATCGCTCCCTGCAGCCGGCCGCCGGGTGATCAGCTGATCGCTCCCTGCAGCCGGCTGCCGGGTGATCAGCTGATCGCTCCCTGCAGCCGGCTGCCGGGTGATCAGCTGATCGCTCCCGGCCGCCGGGTGATCAGCTGATCGCTCCCTGCAGCCGGCCGCCGGGTGATCAGCTGATCGCTCCCTGCAGCCGGCTGCCGGGTGATCAGCTGATCGCTCCCGGCCGCCGGGTGATCAGCTGATCGCTCCCTGCAGCCGGCCGCCGGGTGATCAGCTGATCGCTGTCACTTGCCGGCGCCCGGGCATGCCGGCGGGCGGGCGCTCAGCTGAGCGCTGTGACTTGCCGGCAGCCGGGCATGCTGGTGGCCGGTCATTCAGCTGAGCGCTGTCGCTTGCCGACGGCCGGGCGCTCAGCTGAACGTTCGGCCACCGCGAGCCAAAATAAAGTTTGATTTAAAAAAAAAAAAAAAAAAAAAAAAAAAAAGAGCATGCGCAGTGAAATCCAGAGGATTCCGCTGCTCAAAATAACGTTACATGCTGCGTTCCTCCCGCTGGGCGGAAGCAACGGAGCGTCGCCCAGCGGAAGCAACGCAGCTCCTTTTGGTACAATCCGTCAACCATACAAGTCTATGGGAAACAGCGGAATCCGTTAACGGATTCCGCTGTTTCCCAAAAGGGCGGATTGTAACGGAAGGAAAATAACGCAAGTGTGAAAGTACCCTTAGAAAAAGTTAAAAGATCGCTACCAGATAACCAAAAAGTGACCAGTGCTATTACAAACAAGTAAAAAATTAAAGTGACATTACTGGCGTTTTTTTTTTCACCATTTCCACTTATTTGGTAAAATAAATGGTGTCATGCAAAAATAGCAAGCCCTCTTGCTTCTAATACTAAAAAAGTTATGGCTCCCAGTAGGAGAGGAAAAAAAATGACAGTATTCTGGGAAAAAGTTCTATGTCTGCGTCATTACAACCTCATGCTCAGGGATTGTTACGCCACAAATGTCCTGTCCATAGTCAAAGCAATCTGATGTACACCGTACACAAGTATTGGTGCTCAACTCTAAATCATTAAATTCAGGTCTTTTATATGGTCCCACTGCCACAGGTATATAAATTCCAGCCTCAAACATGCAATCTGTTCTGCAAATATTTGTGAAACAATAACAAATTCTAAAGAGCTTACTGGTCACTGATCATGGTGCTGTAATATGTTGTCACAAGTCATTTCATGAATGGCAAAACTGACCTGGTTTGGTGTTGAATAACTTGACTGGCCCTCAAAGAGTCCTAACCTCAACCCCATCAAACGCCTTTTGGCCTGAACTAGAGATTGCAAACCAGGTCCTCTCGTCCATCATCAGTGGCTGACCTGATAAATCAACAAAGTCTGCATAAAAATACCTCAGAATTCGTTAGAAAGCCTTCCAAAAGAGTGTAAGCTGCAATATCAGCAAAGGGAAATGACCATGGATTTAGAATGAAATGTCATAAAAGCTCCTTCCAATGTAATGTGTAGACATCACGATACTTTCTTCATCGTTCCTTATGGGAGACCCAGACCATGGGTGTATAGCTTCTGCCTCCGGAGGACACACAAAGTACTACACTCAAACGTGTAGCTCCTCCCTCCGGGCTATATACACCCCCTGGATGACAATCTAACCAGTTCAATGCTTTGTGTTTCAGGAGGTCACACACACACATGCATTCTCTGATTTTTAATTTTTAAGATTTTTGATTTCAAAGATATGGAAGAAAAGCGGGTCCAGTCTGGACTCCCGGCATGTCCCTTCTCACCCCACTGTGTCGGCGGTGCTGTTAAGGTTGACTTTACAAGGCTGGAGCCTTCACATGCCGCGCTCCTTCACCATCCTCTGAGGCTCTGGCTTGAAGTGGGAGCCATCACGGTCCTCTCTGCTTTGCAGGAGACCGGTCTCCATCCGCAGCCCTGTCAGGATTCTGCCGGACGGAGCGCTTAACCCCCCCCAGGGACATGGCCCTGCGTCTCAAAAGCTAAGTATTGAGACGTTTCTCAGGGGTCCCGGGTACATTTATTATGGGGAGAGTGTGTCTTTTGACTTTGCTGTAAATTCCGGCCGGTTCTCTGGGTTTTTCCTGAGAACCGCGCTGAGGGTGCCTGCTCGTCGGCCGCATGTAAAAATCTAGGCCCCGGCTTCAGTTGCGGCCTAGTTTCGGTTTCAGCTTCCCCTGCATGTCATTCATGCAGGGGAACAGTGTGGCTCCGCCCACCGGCCGTTCAGCAGAGGGGAGGACACTCCTCTCTGAGGAGATGTTCCCTCCCCTGTATCTCTCCTTGGCCCTCCGGTTTCCCGCTCTTGGGCTAATCCCCGCCCCCCCTCCTCACTCCAGCTCCATTTTATCAGCGTTCTCACACTGATCGGCGCTGGCTGCTGCAGCTGCTGCATCCTGGAAAGCGCTTCACTGGGGGTCCGAGCTGTGGAATCCGGAGGGCACACACGGTCTGGTAAGCCACAACCTCTGGTTGTGGGCTTTATTATACACTCTCAGGGGGTCATTCTACAGGAGTGTATTCTTTACTGCAGAGCCTCCACCTCAGCAGCATGTCTGTCACTAGGAGCAAGTCTGCTAAGCTGTACGCTATATGCACTGCATGTAAGCTCATTCTGCAAGAACCGAGCACTTATCCACACTGTGATGCCTGCTCTAACATGGTGGTGCCTCAGCCTGGAGCCTCTTCAGGGGTCCCTCCGGCTGCTCCGGCCCCGGTGGCTGAACCCCCGGCTTGGGTAGCATCTTTTTCCAGAGCTATCTCCCAGTCTTTTGCCGACTCCATGGGACAGCTGTCCCGGACTCTGCTGACCATGAATCAGCCCCCTTCTCAGGGCGCCTCTGCTGCTCCGAGCTCTGCAGAGCTCTCAGAGCATGTTTTAGGACCCCGTCCTCCTAAACGGAGACGCAGAAACCCTTCTCCTTCCTCGTCCCACGGCTCTGATTCACGAGCTGAATTGCAGGGCGAGGAGGATACTTTTACTGTGGGCTCAGACGCTACCTCTATGTACCCCATTGACTTATCTGAGGGTGATGCGGATGTTAGTGACTTGATTGCATCCATTAACTCCGTACTGAACCTCAATCCCCCAGTGTCAGAGGAACAAGCCTCTCTGGTAGAAATACACCAGTTTACCTCTCCTAAGAGAGCTAGGAGTACGTTTTTTAACCACTCCAGTTTTCAGGCCACTGTTACCAAGCCCAGGGCCTGTCCTGACAAACGCTTCCCAAAGTGTAGTTCTGATGACCGTTTTCCCTTTCCACCAGAGGTGGTTAAGGAGTGGGCTCAGTCCCCAAAGGTAGACCCTCCGGTGTCTAGAATCTCAGCCCGGACAGTCGTATCTGTGGCCGATGGCACCTCTCTTAAGGATCCCACTGACCGCCAGGTTGACCTTCTGGCCAAATCTGTATATGAGGCGGCAGGAGCCTCGTTCTCCCCGTCTTTTGCAGCAGTGTGGGCTCTTAAGGCAGTCTCTGCCTCTCTGGCGGAGATACATTCCCTCGCCAGGGACTCTATACCCGAGATGGTTGCCTTAACTTCCCAGGCTTCGGCTTTTTCGTCCTACGCCATGTCTGCCATTCTGGAGGCTTCTCACCGCACGGCGGTGGCTTCCGCTAATTCTCTCGCGATCCGCAGGATTTTGTGGCTTCGAGAGTGGAAAGCAGACGCTTCTTCTAAGAAGTACCTTGCTGGGCTCCCCTTTGCTGGGTCCCGGCTGTTCGGTGAACAACTGGATGAAATTATTAAGGAAGCTACTGGCGGGAAGAGTACTTCCTTGCCACAAACTAAAACCAGGAAACCTGTCCAGGGCAGGAACCAGTCGAGGTTTCGTTCCTTTCGTTCCTCTAACTGGTCGTCCTCTAAGCCCTCAGCCTCGTCCACTAACTCAGCCAAGGATCGTAAACCCAACTGGCGCGCGAAGCCGCGTCCTCAGAAGAACGGAGGAGCCGCTGCCACTAAGGCAGCCTCCTCTTGACTATCTGGCTGCGCCAGCAACGTCCTTGGTCGGTGGCAGGCTCTCCCTCTTTGGCGACGTGTGGTTTCAGCACGTCTCCGATCAGTGGGTGCGGGATATCATCTCCCACGGCTACAGGATAGAATTTTCTTCCAGCCCGCCAAACAGATTTTTTCTGTCCATTCCCCCCTGCTCCAAAGCCGCCGCCTTCTCACAGGCCGTGGCATCCTTGCAGGCCAACGGTGTAATTGTTCCGGTTCCCGCCCGGGAACGGTTCAGAGGTTTCTACTCAAACCTCTTCCTAGTCCCCAAGAAGGACGGTTCCTTCCGGCCCATCCTGGATCTCAAGCTTCTCAACAAGCATGTTCAGGTGCGGCGCTTTCGCATGGAATCTCTGAGATCAGTCATTGCCTCAATGACCCAAGGAGATTTTCTAGCATCCATCGACATCAGAGATGCCTATCTGCATGTGCCTATTGCGGTTTCACACCAACGTTGGCTACGCTTTGCAGTCGGAGAGGAACATTTCCAATTCGTGGCTCTCCCCTTCGGGTTAGCCACGGCCCCTCGTGTTTTCACCAAGGTCATGGCAGCAGTGGTTGCGGTCCTGCATCTCCAGGGGTTGGCAGTAATCCCCTACCTGGACGACCTTCTAGTCAAGGCCTCATGCAGTGCAGACTGCCAGCGGAGCGTCTCGCTCACTCTCGACACGCTTGTTCAATTCGGGTGGCTTGTCAATCTGCCCAAGTCCACTTTGACCCCGACCCAGGAACTTACGTACCTAGGGATGCAATTCGAGACTCTGCCGGCACTTGTGAAGCTGCCCTTAGTCAAACAGCAGTCCCTTCATCTGGCGGTGCGCTCTCTGTTGAAGCCCCGCCGTCATTCCATCAGGCACCTCATGCAGGTGCTGGGTCAGATGGTGGCGTCAATGGAAGCGGTTCCCTTTGCCCAGTTCCATCTGCGTCCCCTGCAGCTGGACATTCTCCGCTGTTGGGACAAGCGGACCTCTTCCTTGCACAGGCTAGTGGCTCTGTCGCCGCAGACCAGGAGCTCTCTTCAGTTGTGGCTTCGGCCCCTCTCTCTGTCACAGGGACGCTCCTTCCTGACTCCGTCCTGGGTGATCCTCACCACGGATGCCAGCCTCTCCGGCTGGGGAGCAGTATTTCTCCACCACCGAGCACAGGGCACTTGGACTCCGTCCGAATCAGCCCTCTCGATCAATGTGCTGGAAATCAGGGCTGTTCTTCTAGCTCTCGTAGCCTTTCACCACCTGTTGGCGGGCAAGCACATTCGAGTCCAGTCGGACAACGCGACAGCGGTTGCCTACATCAATCACCAGGGCGGGACTCGCAGCCGCCTGGCGATGTTGGAGGTTCAACGAATCCTTCAGTGGACGGAGGACTCCAAGTCCACCATATCCGCAGTCCACATCCCAGGCGTAGAAAACTGGGAGGCCGATTATCTCAGCCGTCAAACCGTGGACAGCGGCGAGTGGGCCCTGCATCCGGCAGTGTTCAGGTCAATCTGCCGCAAGTGGGGCACTCCGGAAGTGGATCTAATGGCATCCCGGCACAACAACAAGGTTCCGGTTTACGTGGCTCGCTCCCACGATCCTCAGGCCTTCGCAGCGGACGCGCTGGTTCAAGATTGGTCCCAGTTCCGTCTGGCCTATGTGTTTCCTCCTCTAGCGCTCTTGCCCAGGGTTCTGCGCAAGATCAGAATGGAGGGCCGTCGGGTCATAATCATTGCTCCAGACTGGCCCAGGCGAGCTTGGTACCCAGACCTGCTCCGTCTGTCCGTAGAAATGCCGTGGCATCTCCTGGACCGCCCAGACCTTCTCTCTCAAGGTCCGTTTTTCCGCCAGAATTCTGCGGCTCTCAGATTGACGGCGTGGCTCTTGAGTCCTGGATCCTGACGGCTTCAGGCATTCCTTCTGAGGTCATCTCCACTATGACTCAGGCTCGGAAGTCTTCCTCGGCCAAGATTTACCACAGGACTTGGAAGATTTTCCTGTCCTGGTGTCGCTCTTCCGGCCATGCTCCTTGGCCGTTCTCCTTGCCGACCATCCTGTCCTTTCTACAGTCCGGTCTGCAGCTAGGACTGTCCCTCAATTCCCTCAAGGGACAGGTGTCGGCTCTGTCGGTATTATTCCAGCGGCGTATCGCCCGACTGGCTCAGGTGCGCACCTTCATGCACGGCGCATCTCACCTCATTCCTCCTTACCGGCGGCCTTTGGATCCCTGGGATCTTAATCTGGTCCTCACGGCCTTACAGAAACCCCCCTTTGAGCCTCTTAGGGAGGTTCCTTTGTTTAGACTTTCACAGAAAGTGGTTTTTCTAGTAGCCATAACTTCTCTCAGGAGAGTCTCTGATTTGGCTGCGCTCTCTTCGGAGTCACCTTTTTTAGTGTTTCACCAAGACAAGGTGGTTCTCCGTCCGACTCCGGATTTTCTCCCTAAGGTGGTGTCTTCTTTCCACCTTAACCAGGACATTTCGTTGCCTTCCCTTTGTCCGGCCCCTGTGCATCGCTTTGAGAAGGCGTTGCATACCTTGGATTTGGTGCGGGCGCTCCGAATCTATGTGTCACGCACCGCCGCTTTTAGGCGGTGCACCTCACTTTTTGTGCTAACCACGGGTCAGCGCAAGGGTCTCTCGGCTTCTAAACCGACCCTAGCTCGTTGGATTAGGTCGGCCATCTCCGATGCCTACCAGTGTTCTCAGGTGCCCCCACCGCCAGGGATTAAGGCGCACTCGACCAGAGCTGTCGGTGCCTCCTGGGCTTTCAGGCACCAGGCTACGGCTCAGCAGGTTTGTCAGGCTGCCACTTGGTCTAGTCTGCACACCTTTTCGAAGCACTACCAAGTGCATGCTCATGCTTCGGCAGATGCGAGTTTGGGCAGACGCATCCTTCAGGCGGCTGTCGCCCATTTGTGAAGTTAGGTTTTGCCTACTTCTCAGTTTGGTTTATTTCCCACCCATGGACTGCTTTGAGACGTCCCATGGTCTGGGTCTCCCATAAGGAACGATGAAGAAAAAGAGAATTTTTTTTACTTACCGTAAATTCTTTTTCTTATAGTTCCGACATGGGAGACCCAGCACCCTCCCTGTTGCCTGTTGGCAGTTCTTGTTCCGTGTGTTTCACCGGCTGTTGTTGTAGACAGAGGTTCCGGTTTTTCCGAGTTTTACTCTATCTCTACTTATGGGTGGATGTCCTCCTTCAGCTTTTGCACTGAACTGGTTAGATTGTCATCCAGGGGGTGTATATAGCCCGGAGGGAGGAGCTACACGTTTGAGTGTAGTACTTTGTGTGTCCTCCGGAGGCAGAAGCTATACACCCATGGTCTGGGTCTCCCATGTCGGAACTATAAGAAAAAGAATTTACGGTAAGTAAACAAAATTCTCTTTTTCTTTGTCGCTCTATTGGGAGACCCAGACAATTGGGTGTATAGCTACTGCCTCCGGAGGCCACACAAAGTATTACACTTAAAAGTGTAAGGCCCCTCCCCTACTGCCTATACACCCCCCGTGGGATCACGGGCTCCTCAGTTTTCATGCTTTGTGCGAAGGAGGCTAACATCCACGCATAGCTCCACTGTTTAGTCAGCAGCAGCTGCTGACTTTGTCGGATGGAAGAAAAGAGGGCCCATACTAGGGCCCCCAGCATGCTCCCTTCTCACCCCACTTTTGTTGGCGGTGTTTGTTAAGGTTGAGGTACCCATTGCGGGTACGGAGGCTGGAGCCGACATGCTGCTTTCCTTCCCCATCTCCTTAGGGCTCTGGGTGAAGTGGGATCCTATCGGTCTCCAAGCACAGGAGACCGTGCTCCGTCCACAACCCCTGGGAATCTGCTGGACATGGAGCTGAGTATCGTCAGGGACAGGGCCCTGCTACATTAAGGTACTCTGGGTCCCCGTACAGATCGCGCACACACACCAGCATTGCTGGGTGTGTTAGTGCGCCGGGGACAGCAGCGCGGCGCGCTGGTGCTTTACTCACTGCAGCTTTGCTGAGTGAGTTTCTGTATTAGGAACTGCTGCGCCGGCCGCGGCTGGCGGTTTTTTACACTGCGGCGCGGCTGGGACGTGTGGTGCGCCGGGGACTTCCGCGCTGGCCGTGCTTATACGACGGCCGCGCTTATAAATCGAGTCCCCGGCTTTTGCGGCCTAGTTCCGTTTCGTTCCCGCCCCCAGGCCTGCCAGTCAGGGGAAGGGCGGGACGCTGGTCAGAACGTCAGCGCCGAGGGCTGGAGTCTGCTTAGCATACTCCAACCCCCCTCACTAGGCACAGTGGGACGCTAGTTTCCCGCACTTTGTCTGGGGCACGCCCACGGCCCGCCCCTCTTCACAGGACGCCGGCAGCCATTCCTGTTTGCAGTCTGAGTGGAGAAGGGACACAAGCTCTGGGAGACCCAGGCACGGGATTCTGGCGGTCACACACCCGCTTTTCAGCGGGCGGTAAGCAGCCCTCGAGGGCTCACCCCACTAGTGCCGCAGTGTTCATTTGTACTTTATGCTTGTATGATACATTGCATTGTACGGTCGCTATTCTTGGCTATATACCCTCCTAGATTGCTAGACAACAGCATGTCGTCCGCAAAAAGCAAAGGGGCCAAGACACAGGCTTTCTATGCTACTTGTACCGCATGTAAGGCATGTCCCCCACTGCCCTATAATGTCCCCCACTGCCCTATAATGTCCCCACTGCCCTATTATGTCCCCCACTGCCCTATTATGTCCGCCACTGCCCCATAATATGCTCCATAAAGTCCCCCACCGCTTCTTAATGCCACTTGTAAAATAACACTGCTCCTCCCCCACCCGCAGCCCCTCATATAAAAGTACATCTTCGGCTCCTCTGGAGCGCTTACCTGTGCCTGCGCGTCCTCCTCTTCATCCCTGCAGCTGCGGCCTCGGTGATGATGATGTCGGTGCAGGACTGAGGCGCGCTCCTCTGCAGCCCTGGCGATGACGGTACGTTGCGGGGCTGAGCAGAGCTGCTCTCCCTCCTGTCACCGGCCGCACTGTACAAATGTATTGCGCGCCTGAAAGACGCGCATACATCTGAATACCGGCGCGGTTGGTGCAGGCCTGGGGACTCCCGCAGTGCACCGCTAGGACCTTTGGTGAGTCACATGACACATGTGATGTCACTAAAGGTCCTGCAACTGCGAAAACTTCAGTGATCATACAGAACTTGTACGATCACTGAAGTTTACGATTGAAAGGCTGGGTGCCGGGGCCCACTCAGGCCTGTGCATGGGCGTACCCAGGATCAAAGCCATGGTCGTTCACATTGTAAAATATTAGAACGGAAAAGGTGAATGAAACGAAAATTTTGAGAATTAAATGTAACTATAGCTCGATTAATGACTCCGCGCCCCTCTCCACACACACACACACACAATACAATACATCCCCCCATCACCCACTACATACACACACCCAAATACCATGCACCCCCCATTACCATCTCCCCACGCACACAATACAATGCACTCCCCCATCCCCACCTACGCACACACAATGCACCCCCGATCACCCCCTACACACACACACTACAATGCACCCCCATTACCCTCACACATACACACACACACACACACAATACACGCTCCATTACCCCCCCCCCCACACACACACACACACACACACACAAATACATCCCCCCTTCACCTGCTACACACACAAATACAATGCACCCCCCATCACCCCCTACACACACACACCCACAATACAATGCACCCCCACTACTCCACACACACACACACACACACACACACACACACACACACACACACAATGCACCCCCATTACTCCCTACACACACACACACACACAATGCACCGTCCATCAGCCCCTACACACACACAATGCACCCCCCATCACCCCCTACACACACACACACACACACAATACAATGCACCCCCACTACTCCCTACACACACAATGCACCCCCATTACTCCCTACACAAACACACACACAATGCACCGTCCATCAGCCCCTACACACACACAATGCACCCCCCATCACCCCCTACACACACACACTCACAATACAATGCACCCCTACTACTCCCTACACACACAATGCACCCCCATTACTCCCTACACCCACACACACACACACACACATAATGCACCGTCCATCAGCCCCTACACACACACAATGCACCCCGCATCACCCCCTACACACACACACACACACACACACAATGCACCCCCCCATCACCCCCTACACACACACACACACACACACAATGCACCCCTCCATCACCCCCTACACACACACACACACACACACAATGCACCCCCCAATCACCCCCTACATACACACACACACAAACACACAAAACAATGCATGACCCCCTACACACACACAATACAATGCATGACCCCCTACACACACAATACATCCCCCCATCACCCACTACACACTGTGAGGTATCAACCGGCTGTATTACAAAGGGCCGGTATGTTTTGCAGAAGCGTGGGTGCTCTGCAATGTGAAGCTGGCTGGGACCTGTGGTTCCACAGGATTGCATTACATGCAGGGCCATGGAAGGGTGTGTGATGCTGATTACACACTCCTTACCACCTGTGGGTGTGGCTCCAGGGGTTAAAGCAATCCTGTCTCTGAACCTGGGTGGAGTGTGTCTAGGGCAGTCTAGTTAGAGACTAGCTCTAGACTTCCAGTGTGTATGCTGGGAGAGAGTGAGAGCAGAGCCGAGAGTTCTGCATGAAGTGTGTCTAGGGCAGTCTAGAGAGAGACTGGCTCTAGATGTCCAGTGTGTGGACTGGAAACAAGTGAGAGCAGAGCCAGGAGCTTTGGGTGTATCAGCCTGCATGGAGGCTGATCACAAGGCTCTGATATTGAGTCTGAGGTGAGTGCAGCCAGGCCAGGGCTGTAGGGCGGAATCTCTCCAGGAGGAGAGACAGACAGGGGTCTGCAGAGGGCCCTGGGTGCTGGAAGGAACCTTGGCTAGAGTTGTACGCTGGCAGGAGCCAGAGAGTGGGGAAGTTGCTAAACTTCCATTATGGACTTATTGTTTATGTTTGAGGGCAGTTTATGCTGAGTGTTTTTAATAAACTGCCAGAATTTCTATGAAGAGACTGTGTACGTGTGTTGCTGAAGCTACCTCACACCGCTGCAAGCGAGTGAAACCCCCCACGTTGCAGGGCGCAACGTTACATATGGTGGAGAATGCGGGCATGCGGTCTGGTTGCTAGGGGCAACGCAGCCTGGTTGCTAGGGGCAACGCCCTAGGACATATTCCTGTGGATACGGACTGCTTGCGGTGGATCGGCGGGTCCACGAAAATTTTTTGAAGCGGTTTGCGGTGGATCGGCGGGTCCACGAAAATTGTCTGCGCACTCAAGCAGCTGGCGGTGGATCGGCGGGTCCACGAACAGGGACAGCGCTCTCAAGCACCTGGTGGTGAATCAGCAGGTCGTTGGGGACCCGTGCTGCAGTGGCGAGAGTCCAGCGACTGGAGGTTCCAGGCCAGCCGGAATTGCAAGGCCCTGCTTGGTGAGCAGTGATACACCACAGGCTGGAGATCCTGGTTGTACGGGCGGTACAACCCGGAAAGCATGGAGGAGCTCCTGAACCAGCTGCTGCAGAGCCAGCAGCACCAACAGCATGTGCCTGGAGGTCCAGTGACAGCAGTGGGGGCTAAAAGCCAAAAAGAGGGAATGGTCCCTGCGGACGTTGTGGAGGAGCTGTACCAGTTCCTGGTCCAGGGACAGCAGAAGCTGTCAGTGTGTAGCGATGTCGCAGCCATGGACCAGTTTGAGCGTACCCTTCGGGGGCCAGTATGGACACTGGGTGCCCAGGGAGACAAGGGCAAACAGTGTGAACTGGCGGCTAAGGACATTGCATGGCAACCGCAAAAGGGGGCGGAGTCCCAGAAGGGAATAGTTGCCCATAAGGGGGTGGAGTCCCATAAAGGGGTGGTTGCCCATAAGGGGGTGGAGTCCCATAAAGGGGTGGTTGCCCATAAGGGGATGGAGCCCCAGAAAGCGGTGGTCCCCCAAAAGGGTGCGGAGCATCCCAAATCCAAGTGGCGCAGATGGACTGTAGCCAGGGACAACAGTGTTCATGCCACAAGTGTCCTGTTTGCAATATAGACCACCCATCCGACGAGAAGCCACGTCTGTGTTCCGTGGAAGTGGATGGGGAATCTGTAACAGGGGTCGTAGACTCAAGGAGCTTGGTGACCCTGGTGAGGGCCACCTCTGATGTCCACTTGATTCCTGGAAGGAAGATCCACGTCGGCTGCACCCACAGTAATGAGACAGAATACCCGGTATCCAGCGTGGTCATTAAGACAGCCTGGGACAGTGGTTCTCATGATGTTGGAGTAGTCTCAGATTTACTGCACCCAATTATTATAGGTTGGGACTCTAAATTATTTGTGCACTTGTGGAAGCAGGGGGACGTATACGGTTGCTTGTGTAAGAGCCGGAACAGCCCAAAGGAAACCCCACCACATTGGGAGGTGAAAAGGGGTCCTTGTTGTGCAGTTATGTGTGGTAAGGAGGAGATAGCACCTCCTAAAATTGACTGTCCTAAGTTAGGGGTGACCAAAGAAAATGATGGACGGACCCAACTTAGTGACATAAGGACTAAGGGAATAACCGATAGTCTGACCGTTAAAAACGGGGTAGCTCCAGAAAGGGAGGCAGATATCTGGTTAAGTGGGGACATGATAGTCCAGGATGCCAGGGGGAGTGATGATGACTCCAGTAAAGATACTGACTCTAGTAAGGTGACAAACGAGTACAGTGTGGTACAGATGGGCGAGAAGGGCAAAACTTCCTCCCGACGCCGAAGACGTAATAAGCGCTGAGAGGGGGCACAGGGTATGCCGTCTGAGGGTGCAGAGAAAGTGACATGCCTGGTTAATGAAGACATGGTGCTAATAACACCTGCTACGGTGGAGTCAGACGGTGATATCCTACAAAAGACTGAGGAATCAGAGATTGAACTGACACATTGTGACGACAGAAATCAGCGGGCTGCAAGTGCAGAGAAGGAGCCAACCAGCTTGGCTGGTAATCTAAAACAGAGGGCACCCCATGCTGTTATTTTAAATTAAATAAATAATTTAAAACAAAAATCATGGGGTCCCCCCAAATTGGATCACCAGCCAAGGTAAAGCAGACAGCTGTGGTCTGGTATTCTCAGACTAGGGAGGCCCACTGTTATTGGACACTCCCCAGCCTAAAATTAGCAGGCCACAGCCGCCCCAGAAGTGGCACATCCATTAGGTGTGCCAATCCTGGTGCTTCGCCCCAACTCATCCCGTGCCCTGGTGCGGTGGCAAACGGGGTAATATATGGGGTTGATGCCAAATGTGTAATGTCACCTGGCATCAAGCACTGAGATTAGTGATGTCACGCGTCTATCAGATATCCGACATCAGAAACCCAGTCAGTAATAAAAAAAAATAGACAACAAAAAAAAAAGTTTTATTTGAAAAAACACTCCTCAAAACATTCCCTCATTCACCAATTTATTCAAAAGAAAAACAAATCCAGGTCCAGCATAATCCAATAAGGGGGTCCCATGACAATCCATACCATAGTCAATGTCCCAGTCAATGAAGAACAGAATGTTCCTCATTGGCTGGGAGAGTAATGCAGTGACCTGAGCTAACATCAATAGCCCAGGTCACTGCAGGGGATGCCGAGCGCTGCTGTCAGGAGGTTAAATGAAATCATTACCTGCGGTGACGATCTTCGCTTCACTCCTGTCAGCGCTGTCCCTGACTTCTATGCCCGCCGCGTTCTCAGCATTATCGCCCGAGACGTCACCGCTAGTGACGTGAGAACGCAGCGGCATAGAAGCCAGTGACAGCGCTGACAGGAGTGAAGCGAAGATTGTCACAGCAGGCAATGATGTCATCTAACATCCTGATGGCAGCGCTCGTTATCCCCGCGGCTGCCTGCGCTGCAATGTGAGAGGCTGCTGAGCCTGCAATGAAGGCAGCCGCGGAGTATATCCTACAAGACTCAGTAGGAACACTGAAAAGCAGCAGATCCAAATGACAACCCCACTGGTATAACAATACAACAACCTGCAACCTCACGCTCCCTTTCTGAAGTAGAACAACAACTCCCAGCATACCCACACAACCCATCGGTATGCACCAAAGCGCACATTGCAGCTTTTTTTTTTTTTTGCTGCGTTTTTGTGGTGACTACAGATGCAGCATATCAATTCTTTCTGTGTTTTTGAGCCCTTCCAGTCAATAGAATTGACTTTAAAAATACACTGGGCAAAAACGCAAAAAAATGCACGCCAGGGGTATGTTTTTTGGGACCAAAACCGTGCATCTTTGTGGTCTCCACAAAGATGCAGCATGCGCACATGGCAAATTGCTGCCCGTTAGTGTTTCCACACATTAGGAAATCCCTTTCATGACCCCCATAAAGTATGATCCCAACAAAAGTGCCCCCCAAACACTGTATGATACACCCAAAGTGAATTCCTGCACAGTACCCTCCACGCACAGTTTGATGATTCTACATCACCTCCCACCCAGCAAAGCATAATACACCCACAACAACCCCAACACAGTACGATGGCCCCAACACAGCCCTTCATACAGTAGAATGGCCCCTTTATATTCTATAACGGTCTGCACACAGTATAATGGGCCCCACATAGCCTTCCAAATAGTATAATGGCTACCATATAGGCCTTTAAACAGAATAAGGCTATGTGCGCACGCTGCATCTTTGTGGTGACCACAAAGATTCATGTTTTTAGGCCCAAAAAAACGCACTCTCGGCATGTATTATTTGCCACGTTTTACTGCGTTTTTGCTCAGTGTGTTTTTTAAGTCATCTATTGATTGGAAGAGCTCAAAAAACGCAGGAAAAAATGCAGTAAGAATTGACATGCTGCATCTTTGTGGTCACCACAAAGATGCAGCCAAAAAAAAGCTGCAAAGTGTGAACAGAAAAACTGAAATCACATAGACTTTTCTGGGAAGGAAATGCAGGAAGTTTTGTTACCAAAACTGCACTCAAAAAACGCAGTGTGCATACAAGGCCTAACTGTTACCCACACAGCCCTCCAGTGGTGCCCCTATAGCAATCAAAAATGTATAATGGCCTACATATAATAATAATATATAATATTTATTCATTTATATAGCGCTATTAATTCCACAGCGCTTTACATACATTGGCAACACTGTCCCCATTGGACTGCAATGTGAGAGGCTGCTGAGCCTGCAATGAAGGCAGCCGCGGGGCTGGAGCGGGACACAGACTGCACGGGCACTCCTGCTGTCCTGAGCAGGGGGCCTGGTGCTGGCGTTGACACCGTGGGCGGGGAGAGTACGGGGTGCGGAGGAATGTGTGGGAGGGTGCAGGGAAGAGGTGCGGGGACTCCACGCACTGTACTCGCCCAGCAGGGCGGCAACATTCTGTTCTAGATTTGCATGTCAACATGGTCCTGCCCATGTTGACATGAAATGACCGGAAGCAGCAAAATCGCGGCAGGAGCGATCACATGACCGCTCTGAGCCGGGGGAGAAAGGCTGACAGCAGGGCAGGTAAGAGATCACTAGCTACTTACCTGCCCCAATGTAGCCCAATAGGGTAATAATGAAGAAAAGTCAAAATAAGCCGGATAACCCCTTTAATTATAAAGGCCATAGATCAGAGGTTAGAGGTGGTAACCTATTTAAGGCCCTTGCGCAACTTGAGTCATTGGATTTATAGATTGGACACAAGGACTACTATTGGGCTCAATGAGAGCTTTGACTGCTTTCTTTAATTGGGTATTTTTATGTGGTGTGAGAATGGGACTGTTTGTGTTAAATTATTTTTTAATTGTTTCTTTTTCTTTTTATCCATAATTTAGAGATCTGTATATGCTAAAACCATACCTGAGGTGGTCTGCAAATTTTGAGGTACTTCACGCGACCCGCTCAGTGACTTAGATGTTGACTTTGATTGGGTCTTTTCCCTGAATGAAGTGCCTATGAGAAAATAAGAAAAACGATTATTATCTAAGAAAAGTGGAGAAAAACATTGTACAACAATTTAATTATAGTTAGGATACAACTAATATTTAATACATTTACTCAATAATTTAGTTTTTTGCATTTCTTGATTTTGCTTGCCTTATGGCATGTCATTTTTAATTTTGCATATAATATTTCTGTTTACACAACAACATGAACACTATGCACTTTTTTGTTTGTCTATTGATTAGTGATGGACAGACCCAGACTGTAAAATTTAGAATCCGAGAGGTTTTAAAAATACCCGAGTACTGGACCCGGGCCTGGAGTTCTCAGGGAACTCCGGATAAAGATCCGGAACCTTTGGAAATAAAAAATAAAAAAAGGAAAAATAAAGAAAATAAGAATAAAGCAGGCGCGTTATAACAATAGCAGCCCACAGCCACTCAGGATTGTCACATCCATTAGATGTGACAATCCTGGCACTCTACCCGATTCTTCCCGATTCCCCTGGTGCGGTGGCAATCAGGCTAATAAGGGGTTAATAACAGCTCACATCTGCCACTAAGCCCTAGATTAGCAATGGCAGGGTCTATGAAAACCCTACCCCCATTACTAATCTGTAAGTGAAAATAAATAAACACAAACACAAAATAAGATAAAAACAACACCCTCTTTCACTCCTTTATTAACCCCAAAAACTCCCAGGTCTGATGTAATCCACACGAGGTCCCATAACGATTCCAGCTCTGCTACATCTGAAGTGACAGTGCGTGGGCATAGAATATGACCACCCGCTGTGATCTTAAGGCAGAGAATGAGTCGCAGCGATGTGTGGTGACGTAACTTAGGTTATTTGCGGTCACAGCTGGAGCTGCCCATTGTCATCCACCTATGATCGCAGGTAACCTGACCTCATTGAACTGAGTGACCACTACTATCCATAAAAGTGGCGTAATACTTTGGCAAAATTACTCCCAGAAATAAAATGTGAGTCAGAAATACATTCAGGCATCTTCCGCATGCTGTTGCCATTCAGTTTCAACAATTTTCCATCCATTGCAATATTTTTACAGCCCTCGCAGGCCTATTTCCAACGTCCTCTGGAAAATTATTCGAGTTTCCCATTGACTTGGATTGGGTTCGTTATTCGGTATGAATACACAAATGTAGAAATTATTGGATTTGAACAATCCGAACCCGAATATTTTAGCATTCGCCCATATCTAGTCATCACTAATGATAATTTTAAGGATGTCTAAAACTGATCAACTGGGAAAAGGTTGTTGCATTACTCGTAAATCAAATGCCATGTCCTTCTTCAATTTGTCCAATTATTAATACCAGGTTTTGGTTAAAATGAGGCTACCATTTCAAGGTTAATTTTTCATCAAGGAGAAACTACGCTGAAAATCTATCTTTTGAATCATGTGCATTGAATATTTTTTTGGTATGGTATCAGAAGACTCAGAAGGAAAAATGTATGTAACAAAATTAAAACATTGTCGTCCATTTGGCTTATCCCTAATCTATTAATTTTACACTAGGTGGTAAGATAGATGACATCTTTATTATCTGGAGGGGTACCGGTCCTGAACTGCAGAGCTTCATGACTTGGTTGAACAATAACCCATATAACATCAAACTAACCTATAAGGCAGATCGGGAGGCAATTGTTTTTCTGGACTATAATATAAAAATGGGGTACCAGACAGAAAAGGGTACTCCACGGGTACAATTATTATCAACAAGTAAGAGGGAAGAATCTTTTTCCTCACAGATACATTTCATCTCCAAGTTAACAGTCAGAGGGGGTGATCAGGCAGATCTTGAACAAACACTGGTCGTTACTGAAGACCGACTAGAGTTTGAACGACGTTTTACTCATCGCCCACTCTTACCTGTTAGAAGGGGGAAAAGCCTAAAGGATATGCTGGTGAAGAACCATTACGTACCTAGGGTGGTATCTCGCATTGAGAAAGGGAGTCCCAAATTTGGTTGTTTTCCTTTTGTCTGCCCAGAGATGTTGTCAGCTTGGGATGGACCTAAAGAGTATAAAATAAAAAGTTACAAATCATGCAGTAAAAGTCACGTTATCTATTATGCAGTATGTGGCTGTAGCCTAATTTATATTGGGTTAACATCAAGGGAACAACGCGTCCGCACGAGGGAACATGTTAGGGACATAATTGCGGTGTGTGATGTTGTGGATCTTGATTCCCTGAGGATGATCCAGAGACATTTCAAGCTGCGCCATGACTGTGGTCCCACAGGATTGAAAATTTGTGGTATCGCAAGGTCCATTTAGAATCTAGGGGTATATATATATACACATATTACTATATGAATTTTGTCTCTGCATGATATAGGGACATTAGAAAATCTTTTAAGGACTATACATGGTCATATTCTTTAGGCTAAGGCTGATTCTCCTTATGTTTGGATGATTTTCTTACCACCCTGGTCGTGCCCTTTCACTTGCCAGTAGTAGATATGGTCTCGTTGGGTGCGCATGTGCGGGGCTGCCTCAGCATGAGTCCCCACCAAGGGAGCTTCCTTAGACGGATGCATGGGTTAACTGACGTTAGTGGAAGTATTCTTCAGATCCACGCTTCCCCTGGAATGACTGGATGAGGCGGACTCTATGTGCGGCGTCCCACCCCCTGCACGCGCCCAAACAGCGACGATCTCGCCCAAGACACCACATAATAAAACATACACATTACACTTTCCTCAAGCGAGGAAGCCAGGTGAGAACCGCGTGTCAG
Organism: Anomaloglossus baeobatrachus; assembly: GCF_048569485.1. Lineage (NCBI taxonomy): Eukaryota > Metazoa > Chordata > Amphibia > Anura > Aromobatidae > Anomaloglossus > Anomaloglossus baeobatrachus. The sequence continues at coordinate 49,247 of NW_027442824.1, forward strand.
GGCTACTCAAAACATCCAGTTATAAGTGCACTTTATAGGTGAGTCCGGATCACGATGATTCATGGCTGTTAGCTCTATCGGTAATAGTAATGGTAGCCTTTGAGGCTTAGGCTGCGTTACATGGGTGATATTAGATTTTTGTGTTGTTATAGCGCCACCAGGTGGCCATCTGTATTAGTACATGCAGTGGTACCTGCAATGTATTTCAATGACCCCGATCCTGCTGTACCGGAAGTCGCCGGATCCTGATAGACAGAATCCTGTTTTTTGTACTGAGCATGCCCAGAAAGCAGCTTGGCATGGTCAATACAGAAATCTCCCTCTCTCTCAGACAGAAGACCAGGATCGTGAAGGGGTGAGAAGGAGTAATAAAGATGGAGTCCCTAAGTGTGTCTGTGTATTTATTTCTAATAAAGTGTCTGTGTATTTTTTTCTAATAAAGTATTTTTTCTGTGTGATGTCTTTTTTTTAACCCTTTATTGGAGATTCTTAATGGCCGGGTCAAACTTGGCCTGACATTAGCAATCTCAGGCTTTATATATATATATTTATATTTAGGTCATATAAGCAGTGGGGGTTAGCAGCCAGTAGCTGCTTGGGTTACCTTAGCAATAGAAAATGCAGCGGGAGTCCACACATTTTATTTTTTTTACCCCCTAACCCTAGAGTTAGGGTTATGTGTTTGGGGTTTTTGTTTATTTTTTAATGAATTTTAAAAAAAAATACTCATGGGCTACCGAGAACCCGAGCATTTTAGTGCTCACTCATCCCTACTTCTAACCATACAGCCAGCAGATCAAGTAATCTGATCAGCTGACTCCAGTGTTGGCCGATTACTTGTTCTGGGTCCCCCTGCATCCATCGCAGCGTGTGCTGCCTGTGAGGTCAGCTGAATTCGGCCGACACTGGAGTCAGCTGATCTGAACTCTGTTGAACTCCAGCCCGAACACTCTGCGATAGATGCAGGGGGACACAGAACAAGTAATCGGGCAACACTGGAGTCAGCTGATCTGAACTCAGCTGAACTCATGACCACACAGCCCGAACATGGTCACACGTGATCGGCAGCAGGCAGTGATTGCTGTTAACCTGCATCCATCACAGCGTGTGCGGACTGTGAGATCAGGAGTTCAGCTTATTCCCGATCAGCTGACTCCAGTGCCAGCCGATAAATTCTGTGTTCCCCTTCATCCATCACAAGTAGAAGTAGAAGCATACAATAAAATAACAATTGCGGTTGCATGCGTTGCACATTCAATCCACAGGATCCGGTCATATGCGGTTTGCATCCTGTCAAATGTGAAAGTAGCCTTACAGCTGGAGCAGGAAGAAGAAAGACAAGATGGCAGACTTACTTTGGGAGCTTACAGGAAGAAATCGCACAGACCAATTTTTGGGGCTCCACTCAAGGGGATCTGGGGCTGAGAAAAAAAGGAGACCGTCAGCTGATGATGAAATAGCTAGCAAAGTTATTGATCATTATCTCAAACCCATTGCCTCCTCTCTCTAGTCCGGCATTTCCTCTCTGCGGCGATCGCCATCCTCCTTCTTCTGAGGCCCATGTGCATGACGCGTCGTACATCATGCTCACTAGCTGGCATTGAGGTCCTGCGCAGGCGCACTTTGATCTGCCCTGCTCAAAGCAGATCCATGTATTGTAGTGCATATGCGTAAGAGATCTTTAACCCCTTAACGATCTGGTGGCTATCATGATAGCACAGGGTCATGTGATGACTCCAGTAGCTCACATGACTCAGGTCCTGTAAGAAAAAGCCAAATACTGGCTGTTACAAGAGATGATAATTTCTCCCAGTCTAAATTGTGCTGCTCTGATTGGGATAAATAAATGAGTGATCAGACAGCTGATCCTAATAGCCCCCTAGGGGTACTAGTCAAATTTAAAAAAAAATGTAAGAAAAAGTTTTGAAAAAGTAAAAAAAAAAGTAAAAACACCTAAAAGTTTAAATCATCCCTCTTTTGCCCCACTGAAAAATAAAGGGTTAAAAAAAAATATTCACACATTTGGTATCGCTGTCTTCAGCCCGATCTATCAAAATATAAAATCATTTGTTCTGATTTTTAAACGGCGTAGCAGCAAAAAAATTCCAAATGCCAAAATTACGCTTTTTGGTTGCCACAAATCTTAAGCAAAATGCAATAACAGGCAATGAACACATAGCATCTGCGCAAAAATGATCCTGTTAAAAACGTCAGCTCGAGATACTAAAAAAAGCCATCACTGAGCCATAGATTTAAAAAAATGAGAACGCTATGGGTCTCAGAAAATGGCGCAAAACGTCTGTCACTTTTTTCGGACAAACTTCTGATAATTTTTTTAACCCCTTAGATTAAAGTAAACCTATTCATGTTTGGTGTCTACAAACTTGCAGTAACCTCAGGCATCACAGCAGCACATCAGGTTTACCATATAGTGAACACAGTGAATAAAATGTCTCAAAAACAATAGAGCAATCACACTTTTTTTTGCAATTTCTCCACATTTGGATTTTTTTTGCCATTTTACAGTACACTGCATGGTAAAACTCACAGTTTCATTTAAAATTACAGCTCATTCTGCAAAAAATTAGCCCTCACATGACCATATTGACTGAAAAATAAAAAAGTTACGTCTGTCAGAAGAATGGCAAACCCCCCACAAATACCGAAAAGTGTAAAGTCGGCCGGTCGTGAAGGGGTTAATCTTTCCTCGCGCCTGCACATTACAGTACTTTCATCAGCAGGGCAGATGAATGCGCCTGCGCAGGACCGCAATGTCGGCTCGTGTGGATGACGTAGACACATCATCCACACTGTACTGGGAAGAAGGAGGCCGAAGATCGCAGCAGAGAGGATGCGTCAGACCTGAAAGAGGAGGCACCGCACTGGAGAGCTGCGACACCCATTGGACTGGACCCACCCTAGGTGAGTATTATAAAAGTACTTTTTCCGTTTTACAGAGCGGCCTAGGCTCTTATATACAGTATTTTGGAATGCTGTATATAAGAACTCAGTGGTATTGGACACAGCTTGTAGTCCCCAAATCTGGTGACAGATTCCCATTAAAAAATCGGAAGGAACACAAACTTGCACAATAAATCACCAACATATTTGTGCTTCTAAGGGCGTGATTTATTACGCCCAGTATCCATGCCAGAAAATCTACATAGGAATGACCACAAGGGACTTAACCTCTTACAGACATTGGACGTACTGGGTACATCGTAGATAATGGCGGTGTAATCATCGTCGGCTGCTGCAGTAATCCGGCACCGATTTCCGCACATATATGCTGATCTGAACAGCAGACATGTGTAGCTTACAAGCAAGGGTGGATCCACGATTCACCCATGCCTTTTAATCTTTTAGACCGCGCTGTCAATTACTGACAGCGCAATGTAAATGGCCATGGCAGGGAAATTTCCTTTCCTCTACGCTATCGGAGTCCCCGTGACGCGATCACGGGAAACCGATGGTTGCCATGGTAGCACAGGGTTATGTCATAACTCATGTCGCTATCATGACTCACATCCTGTTACAGCCGGCTGGTTGTAACAGGACAGCAGCATTTCAGCTGATCAGAGCTCTGCCGCTCTGATCAGCAGAAATGAACAAGCGATCAGACAGCTAATCCTTACCCCTAGGGGGACTATTAAAATAAAAAAAGTTTAAAACAAAGTTTTAAAGAATTAAAAAAAACAACTAAAAATTTAAATCACTCCCCATTCGCCCCACTAAAAATCAAAGGGTTAAAAAAATAATAAATATACACTCATTTGGTATCACAGAGTTCAGAAATGCCCAGTCTATCAAAATCTAAAATGAATTAATATAATCGGTACAAAAAAAATTCCAACCGGCAAAGTTAAGTTTTTTCATCTTCGCAAATTTTGAGCAAGATGCAATACCAGGGAGTCAAAACGTAGCATCTGCGCAAAAATCGTTCAGCTAAAAATGCAAACAAATAAGCCATCAGTGAGCCCCATATCCCAAAAAATGAGAACACTACAAGTTGCAGAAAATGGCGCTGAAAGTGCTCCAATTTTTTGGACAAACCTTTTTTTAACCCCTTAGATAAAAGTAAACCTAAACATGTTTAGTATCAACGAACTCATACCAACCTGAAGTATCACACCCACCCATCAGTTTTACCATAAAGTGAACACGGTGAATAAAGTACCCCATAAACCATTGTCCAATCACACTTTTTTGTAATTTTTCCGCACGTGGAAATTTTTTGCTGTTTTCCAGTTGCATATATGGTAAAACTCATGGTTTCACTTAAAAGACCAATACGTCCCGCAAAAAATAAGCCCTCTTATGGCAAGATTGACGGGAAAAATAAAAAAGTTACGACTCTCGGAAAAAGGGGAGCAAAAAACAAAAACGGAAAAATCGTCCAGGGGTTAGGGGGTTAAAGGTGTGAGTCCGTGAGCACATCAGGGACATTGAGAAAACAAAGACTCTGCATGAGACGGAACACCTAAAATCCCTACCAAAACATTTCCAATTGTACCATAAATCTGACTCAAGCAAATTCATTATAAAGGCCATAGATCAGAGGTTAGAGGTGGTAACCTATTTAAGGCCCTTGCGCAACTTGAGTCACTTTATTTATAGATTGGACACAAGGACTCCTATTGGGCTCAATGAGAGCTTTGGCTGCTTTCTTTAATTGGGTATTTTTATGTGGTGTGAGAATGGGACTGTTTGTGTTAAAATTATTTTTAATAGTTTTTTTATCCATAATTTAGAGGTCTGTGTATGCTAAAACCATACCTGTGGTGGTCTGCAAATTTTGAGGTACTTCACGCGACCCGCTCAGTAACTTAGATGTTGATTTTGATTGGGTCTTTTCCCTGAATGAAGTGCCTATGAGAAAATAAGAAAAAAGATTATTATCTAAGAAAAGTGGAGAACAACATTGTACAACAATTTAATTATAGTTTGGATACAACTAATATTTAATACATTTACTCAATAATTTAGTTTCTTGCATTTCTTGATTTTGCTTGCCTTATGGCATGTCATTTTTAATTTTGAATATCATATTTCTGTTTACACAACTACATAAACACCATGCACTTTTTTGTTTCTCTATTGATTAGTGATGGACAGACCCGGACTGTAAAATTTAGGATCCGAGCGATTTTAAAAATACCCGAGTACCGGACCCGGGCCTGGAGTTCTCAGGGAACTCCGGATAATGATCCGGAACCTTTGGAAATAAAAAATAAATAAAGGAAAATTAAATAAAATAAGATTAAAGCAGGCGCGTTATAGCAATAGCAGCCCACAGCCACCCAGGATTGTCACATCCATTATATGTGACAATCCTGGCACTTTACCCGGCTCTTCCCGATTGCACTGGTGCGGTGGCAATCAGGCTAATAAGGGGTTAATAACAGCTCACAGCTGCCACTAAGCTCTAGATTAGTAATGGCAGGGTCTATGAAAACCCTACCCCCATTACTAATCTGGAAGTGAAAAGAAATAAACACAAATTAATAAAGGAGTGAAATAGGGTATTGTTTTTATCTTATTTTGTGTTTGTGTTTATTTATTTTCACTTCCAGATTAGTAATGGGGGTAGGGTTTTCAAAGACCCTGCTATTACTAATCCAGAGCTTAGTGGCAGCTGTGAGCTGTTATTAACCCCTTATTAGCCTGATTGCCACCGCACCAGTGCAATCGGGAAGAGTCGGGTAAAGTGCCAGGATTGTCACATATAATGGATGTGACAATCCTGGGTGGCTGTGGGCTGCTATTGTTATAACGCGCCTGCTTTAATCTTATTTTATTTAATTTTCCTTTATTTATTTTTTATTTCCAAAGGTTCCGGATCTTTATCCGGAGTTCCCTGAGAACTCCAGGCCCGGGTCCGGTACTCGGGTATTTTTAAAATCGCTCGGATCCTAAATTTTACAGTCCGGGTCTGTCCATCACTAATCAATAGACAAACAAAAAAGTGCATGGTGTTTATGTAGTTGTGTAAACAGAAATATGATATTCAAAATTAAAAATGACAAGCCCCAATCCTCTTCGTCCAGCAGGCTGGAGAAAGGCCAGAGGAACTCCTATGCGTGGCGGTCCAAGTCACGCCCCCAAAAGGCCGCAGGAGGCACTGCTTCCAAGGCGGCCTCCTCATGACTCTCGGCATCCCCGAACCGCATCCTCGGTCGGAGGCAGGCTCTCCTGCTTTTGCGACACCTGGTGGCCACATGTTCAAGACCGATGGGTGAGAGACATTCTGTCTCACGGTTACAGGATAGAGTTCAGCTCTCGTCCCCCGACTCGTTTCTTCAGAACATCTCCGCCCCCCCGAGCGAGCCGATGCACTTTTTCAGGCGGTGAACGCTCTGAAGACAGAAGGAGTTGTGATCCCTGTTCCCCTTCAGGAACATGGTCGCGGCTTTTACTCCAACTTGTTTGTGGTGCCAAAGAAGGACGGCTCGTTCCGTCCCGTTCTGGACCTCAAACTGCTCAACAGACATGTGAGCACCAGACGGTTTCGGATGGAGTCTCTCCGCTCTGTCATCGCTTCGATGTCACAAGGAGACTTCCTAGCATCGATCGACATCAAGGATGCTTATCTCCATGCGCCGATCGCACCCGAACATCAACGCTTTTTGCGTTTCGCCATCGGGGACGAACACCTTCAGTTCGTGGCATTGCCTTTCGGCCTGGCGACAGCCCCACGGGTGTTCACCAAGGTCATGGCATCTGTTGTGGCGGTCCTACACTCTCAGGGCCACTCGGTGATTCCCTACTTAGACGATCTTCTGGTCAGGGCACCCTCTCAGATGGCGTGTGAAAACAGCCTTTCCGTCGCTCTGGCGACTCTCCAGCAGTTCGGGTGGATCATCAACTTCCCAAAATCCAAGTTGACACCGACCCAATCACTGACGTACCTTGGGATGGAGTTTCATACTCAGTCAGCAGTAGTCATGCTACCGCTGGACAAGCAGCTTTCGCTGCAGGCAGGGGTGCAATCTCTTCTTCGGGGTCAGTCACACCCCTTGAGGCGCCTCATGCACTTCCTGGGGAAGATGGTGGCAGCGATGGAGGCAGTGCCCTTCGCGCAATTCCATCTGCGGCCACTCCAGTGGGACATTCTCCGCAAATGGGACAGGAGGTCGACTTCACTCGACAGGAACGTCTCTCTTTCCCTTGCAACCAAGACGTCACTTCAGTGGTGGCTCCTTCCCAACTCTCTATCGCAGGGAAAATCCTTCCTACCCCCCACCTGGGCTGTGGTCACGACGGACGCGAGCCTGTCAGGGTGGGGGGCGGTTTTTCTCCACCACAGGGCTCAGGGAACCTGGACTCCGATAGAGTCATCCCTTCAGATCAATATTCTGGAGATAAGGGCAGTGTATCTAGCCCTATTGGCCTTTCATCGGTGGCTGGAGGGCAGGCAGATCCGGATCCAGTCGGACAACGCCACTGCCGTCGCATACATCAACCACCAAGGCGGCACTCGCAGTCGTCAAGCCTTCCAGGAAGTCCGACGAATTCTGCAGTGGGTGGAAGCCACAGCTTCCACCATCTCCGCAGTTCACATCCCGGGCGTAGAAAACTGGGAAGCAGATTTTCTCAGCCGACAGGGCATGGACGCGGGGGAATGGTCTCTTCACCCAGACGTGTTTCGAGAGATCTGTCGCCGCTGGGGAACGCCGGACGTCGATCTCATGGCGTCACGGCACAACAACAAAGTCCCGGCATTCATGGCCCGGTCTCAAGATCACAGAGCTCTGGCGGCGGACGCATTAGTTCAGGATTGGTCGCAGTTTCGACTGCCCTATGTATTTCCTCCTCTGGCGATGCTGCCCAGAGTGCTGCGCAATGTCGTCGCGCCATTCTCGTCGCCCCAGATTGGCCGAGGCGGTCGTGGTACCCGGATCTGTGGCATCTCACGGTGGGTCAACCGTGGGCGCTCCCAGACCGCCCAGACTTGCTGTCTCAAGGACCGTTTTTCCATCTGAATTCTGCGGCCCTCAACCTGACTGTGTGGCCATTGAGTCCTGGCTCCTAGCGTCCTCAGGGTTATCTCAAGATGTCATTGCCACTATGAGACAGGCCAGGAAACCAACGTCCGCCAAGATCTATCACAGGTCTTGGAGGATCTTCTTATCCTGGTGCTCTGATAAGGGTTTTTCTCCCTGGCCCTTTGCCTTACCCACTTTTCTTTCATTCCTTCAATCCGGAATGGACAAGGGTTTGTCTCTCGGCTCTCTCAAGGGACAAGTATCGGCGCTATCCGTATTTTTTCAAAAGCGTCTAGCCAGGCTTCCGCAGGTCCGCACGTTCCTGCAGGGAGTTTGCCACATAGTCCCACCTTACAAGCGTCCGCTGGAACCCTGGGATCTTAACAGGGTGCTAACGGCTCTTCAGTAACCACCTTTCGAGCCGCTGCGGGATGTCTCTTTATCACGTCTTTCGCAGAAGGTGTCATTTCTAGTGGCAGTTACATCGCTCCGTAGAGTGTCGGAGCTGGCAGCGCTGTCATGCAATGCCCCCTTCCTGGTTTTTCACCAGGATAAGGTGGTTCTGCATCCGGTCCCGGAATTTCTCCCTAAGGTAGTATCCCCTTTTCATCTCAATCAGGATATCTCCTTACCTTCATTTTGCCCTCATCCAGTTCACCAATGTGAAAAGGATTTGCACTCGTTAGATCTGGTGAGAGCTCTCCGGCTCTACGTGTCTCGCACGGCGCCCCTGCGCCGTTCGGATGCGCTCTTTGTCCTTGTCGCTGGCCAGCGTAAGGGTTCGCAGGCTTCCAAGTCAACCTTGGCTCGGTGGATCAAGGAACCGATTCTTGAAGTCTACCGTTCTTCTGGGCTTCCGCTTCCTTTGGGGCTGAAAGCCCATTCTACCAGAGCCGTGGGTGCGTCCTGGGCATTGCGGCACCGGGCTACGGCTCAGCAGGTGTGTCAGGCAGCTACCTGGTCTAGTCTGCACACTTTCACGAAACACTATCAGGTGCATACCTATGCTTCGGCAGACGCCAGTCTAGGTAGGCGAGTGCTTCAGGCGGCGGTTGCCCACCTGTAAGAGGGGGTCGTTTTCGGCTCTTTTTATCGAGGTATTCTTTTACCCACCCAGGGACTGCTTTTGGACGTCCCAATTGTCTGGGTCTCCCAATGGAGCGACAAAGAAGAAGGGAATTTTGTTTACTTACCGTAAATTCCTTTTCTTCTAGCTCCTATTGGGAGACCCAGCACCCGCCCCTGTTCCCTTCGGGCTGTTTGTTCTTTTGTGTACACATGTTGTTCATGTTGAATTGTTCTTTTGGTTCATGGTTTTCAGTTCTCCGAACATCCTTCGGATTGAATTTACCTTAGACCAATTTATAAGTTTTCTCCTTCCTGCTTTTGCACCAAAACTGAGGAGCCCGTGATGCACGGGAGGGTGTATAGGCAGAGGGGAGGGGTTACACTTTTTAAAGTGTAATACTTTGTGTGGCCTCCGGAGGCAGAAGCTATACACCCAATTGTCTGGGTCTCCCAATAGGAGCTAGAAGAAAAGGAATTTACGGTAAGTAAACAAAATTCCCTTCTTTCCGAGAGTCGTAGCTTTTTTATTTTTCCCGTCAATCTTGCTATAAGAAGGCTTGTTTTTTGCAGGACGTATTGGTCTTTTAAGTGAAATCATGAGTTTTACCATATATGGTACTGGAAAACAGCACAAAATTTCCACGTGCGGAAAAATTACAAAAAAGTGTGATTGGACAATGGTTTATGGGGTACTTTATTCACCGTGTTCACTGTATGGTAAAACTGATGGGTGGGTGTGATACTTCAGGTTGGTATGAGTTCATTGATACCAAACATGTTTAGGTTTACTTTTATGTAAGGGGTTAAAAAAAGGTTTGTCCAAAAAATTGGAGCACTTTCTGCAACTTGTAGTGTTCTCATTTTTCGGGATATGGGGCTCACTGATGGCTTATTTGTTTGCATTTGTAGCTGTACCATTTTTGCGCAGATGCTACGTTTTGACTCCTTGGTATTGCATTTTGCTGAAAATTTGCAAAGACCAAAAAACGTAACTTTGCCAGTTGGATTTTTTTTTACGGCTACGCCATCTACCGATCTAATTGATTCATTTTATATTTTGATAGACTGGGCATTTCTGAACTCTGCGATACCAAATGAGTGTATATTTTTTACTTTTTTAACCCTTTGATTTTTAGTGGGGCGAATGGAGAATGATTTAAACTTTTAGTTGTTTTTTTAATTCTATAAAACTTTTTTTTTACTTTTTTTATTTTAATAGTTTCTCTAGGGGTAAGGATTAGCCGTCTGATCGCTTGTTCATTTCTGCTGATCAGAGCGGCAGAGCTCTGATCAGCTGAAATGCTGCTGTCCTTTTAAAGCCAGCCGGCTGTAACAGGATGTGAGTCATGATAGCGACAGGAGTCATCACATAACCCTGTGCTACCATGGCAACCATCGGCTTCCTATGATAGCGTTACGGGGCCTCCTATGGCGGTGTAGAAAGGCAATTGGAATAGTCATGGGCCCTCGTGTGGATTTCCACAGACCTGCGTGTTTTTGGGGTTAATAAAGGAGTGAAATAGGGTATTGTTTTTATCTTATTTTGTGTTTGTGTTTATTTCTTTTCACTTCCAGATTAGTGATGGGGGTAGGGTTTTCATAGACCCTGCCATTACTAATCTAGAGCTTAGTGGCAGCTGTGAGCTGTTATTAACCCCTTATTAGCCTGATTGCCACCGCACCAGTGCAATCGGGAAGAGCCGGGTAAAGTGCCAGGATTGTCAAATATAATGGATGTGACAATCCTGGGTGGCTGTGGGCTGCTATTGTTATAACGCGCCTGCTTTAATCTTATTTTATTTAATTTCCCTTTATTTATTTTTTATTTCCAAAGGTTCCGGATCATTATCCGGAGTTCCCTGAGAACTTCAGGCCCGGGTCCGGTACTCGGGTATTTTTAAAATCGCTCGGATCCTAAATTTTACAGTCCGGGTCTGTCCATCACTAATCAATAGACAAACAAAAAAGTACATGGTGTTTATGTAGTTGTGTAAACAGAAATATGATATTCAAAATTAAAAATGACATGCCATAAGGCAAGCAAAATCAAGAAATGCAAAAAACTAAATTATTGAGTAAATGTAGTAAATATTAGTTGTATCCAAACTATAATTAAATTGTTGTACAATGTTTTTCTCCACTTTTCTTAGATAATAATCTTTTTTCTTATTTTCTCATAGGCACTTCATTCAGGGAAAATACCCAATCAAAGTCAACATCTAAGTCACTGAGCGGGTCGAGTGAAGTACCTCAAAATTTGCAGACCACCACAGGTATGGTTTTAGCATATACAGATCTCTAAATTATGGATAAAAAAACTATTAAAAATAATTTTAACACAAACAGTCCCATTCTCACACCACATAAAAATACCCAATTAAAGAAAGCTCTCATTGAGCCCAATAGGAGTCCTTGTGTCCAATCTATAAATAAAGTGACTCAAGTTGCGCAAGGGCCTTAAATAGGTTACCACCTCTAACCTCTGATCTATGGCCTTTATAATTAATTTGCTTTACAATTGGAAATGTTTTGGTAGGGATTTTAGGTGTTCCATCTCATGCAGAGTCTTTGTTTTCTCAATGTCCCTGATGCGCTCACGGACTCCCACCTTTAACCCCCTAACCCCTGGACGATTTTTCCGTTTTTGTTTTTTGCTCCCCTTTTTCCGAGAGTCGTAACTTTTTTATTTTTCCCGTCAATCTTGCCATAAGAGGGCTTGTTATTTGCGGGACGTATTGGTCTTTTAAGTGAAACCATGAGTTTTAACATATATGGTACTGGAAAACCGCAAAAAATGTCCACGTGCGGAAAAATTCCAAAAAAGTGTGATTGGACAATGGTTTGTGGGGTGCTTTATTCACCGTGTTCACTTTATGGTAAAACTGATGGGTGGGTGTGATACTTCAGGTTGGTATGAGTTCGTTAATACCAAACATGTTTAGGTTTACTTTTATATAAGGGGTTAAAGAAAGATTTGTCCAAAAAATTGGAGCACTTTCAGCGCCATTTTCTGCAACTTATAGTGTTCTCATTTTTCGGGATGTGGGGCTCACTGATAGCTTATTTGTTTGCATTTTTAGCCGAACCATTTTTGCGCAGACGCTACGTTTTGACTCCCTGGTATTGCATTTTGCTCAAAATTTGCGAAGACCAAAAAACTTAACTTTGCCGGTTGTAATTTTTTTTTACGGCTACGCCGTCTACCGATCATATTAGTTCATTTTATATTTTGATAGACTGGGCATTTCTGAACTCTGTGATACCAAATGAGTTGGTATGAGGCGGGGCTCGGCGGCTCTGCTCTGTGTGGGGCTGCTCAGCTCTGTGCGTCTCGGCTCTGTGCGGCAGGCAATGAGGCACGGGCCATTCTGAATATGGCGGTGAGCGCTTTAAATAATGGCGCCTAAAGTCGGCGCATGCGCAGATGGAGCTCTCGGCTTAATCTTTCATCTGCGCATGTGTGGCACCACTGAGGCTTCAGTCACCACAGAGGTACTGCACCTCATCCAGAGGTGTGGTATTCCATCTTGAGTATGAAGGAGGTCATCCACTGGTTCACACAAAAGCACAACACCCTGATTCAGCAACACCTCATCAGAAATGGCAAGGGAGTGCTGTACCTGAAGCCAGGCTGAAAGGGTGGAGTCTTAGGAGTGGGAAAACAGTAGTAAAGTGGGAACAGGAATGTGAGTGTGGAGAGGGAAGGAGAAGTAGAGGAGTGAAGAGACCTTTGGTCTGGAGCTGGTTCACCTCGACCCAGGGCCAGACAGAAGGGGTCCCAGGGACCACGGGAAGTGCACCAGCCACCTGTGGCCATGTTCCACATACAGCAACCAAGTGGAGGAACTTGGCCGCATATCGGGGACTGGTCCCTAGGCTACAGTAGAAGAACCTACGTACTCCGCTAGTAAAACCAACGGCTGAGGTGACTGCAAGCACATAGGCCACATCCATACACGAGTTCACTGGAAGGTGACCTCACAGGGCCAAGGGATAGAGCTTCACACCGCCCAAAAGGGCTCGCGGGCACTGGCACAGGGCTCTGTGTACGAAGGCGCAAAAGCAGGAGGGAGAAGCAAGCACAGGAAGGCGACCAGGAAAGGGACAAATAAAGAATTGCTCCGGACTCGACCTCCGAACTACCCGAGATCGGCTGGAGCCCTTCACAGTGATACCCAGCACTCTAAAGGCGATCACTGGCTAGTAGTGTTACCTTGGAACCTGCTACAGTGAGTAAACATCTTGAGACTGCATTCCTGTGTCGCTCCGTTATTCACCTGCGCCTCCGGCTCTGCAAACCACCACCATCATAGACTACTACCACCACCATCCGCCCCAGGGCCCAGCTCTACCTGTGGACAGCTATACCAATAAAGCTACATCACCAACTGACCCCGGGGTCCCATCCGCAGCGTCGGCTATCTCTGGCCGAATACCACAGGTGCCATCACGAACTACCATCCCCATCATTCATCATCATCTCTTTCATCTTTATTAAATGACACCGCCGGGGTCATGGAACCGGGCCTTGCCACCGTGGCGTCCCAGCAGCAGAAACGTGGCCTGGTAACAGTGCCCCACGGCCCCGGTTTGTGCGTCACATGCGACGACTCCGGCCACCATTATTTGAGGCCCTCACCGCCATCTTCATAATGGCCAGTGCCTTATCCTCCACACAGAGCAGCGCCCGCAGTGGGTCCCCTCTGTACCACTCACAGCATCAAAGGACTCCAGTATCACCCCTGTCACCTGTGATCCCTGCTCCTCTGCCGCTCTCCTCCCTGGTAAGACACCATCGAATTATAAAACGGACACCATATGGGGTTTTTTCCCTCCAAATTTGGGATGCATCTTATAATCTGGTGCGTCTTATAAAACGAAAAATACGGTATACAGCAAAGTCTTGCATTGGAACTGTTTTTCATTTGGAACTGGAGGTACACTTTAAGATATTTTGGTCGCGATTCATCTAGAATGGCGTTCACACTGGTCTAATTAGGGGGCATGAAGAGTCAGATGCTCCTAATTCATGAAAAGGTTAAACTGGTGTGATCAGAGACAACTGTAAGGCAAGGTCCACACTGTGTTTGTGCTCACTGACGGCATACCCTCCAGAGGTATGTGCCTGATTTTGGCCACAGTCAGGATGGATGTCAAGGCATTCGTCTGCTGTAACGGCTCACTATCAATATGATCGCATATTGACTCTACACCCACCTTTTTTTTTTAACAAAACATGACTTGCAGAATATGGCGACAGAAGCCAAATTGTTTTTGTAAAAAATTTTTGAGCAGTAAATTAAAAAATAAATATATAAATTTGACATCCCATAATCATGACTCTTAGAAAAAGTTAAAAGATCGCTACCAGATAACCAAAAAGTGACCAGTGCTATTACAAACAAGTAAAAAATTAAAGTGACATTACTGGCGTTTTTTTTTTCACCATTTCCACTTATTTGGTAAAATAAATGGTGTCATGCAAAAATAGCAAGCCCTCTTGCTTCTAATACTAAAAAAGTTATGGCTCCCAGTAGGAGAGGAAAAAAAATGACAGTATTCTGGGAAAAAGTTCTATGTCTGCGTCATTACAACCTCATGCTCAGGGATTGTTACGCCACAAATGTCCTGTCCATAGTCAAAGCAATCTGATGTACACCGTACACAAGTATTGGTGCTCAACTCTAAATCATTAAATTCAGGTCTTTTATATGGTCCCACTGCCACAGGTATATAAATTCCAGCCTCAAACATGCAATCTGTTCTGCAAATATTTGTGAAACAATAACAAATTCTAAAGAGCTTACTGGTCACTGATCATGGTGCTGTAATATGTTGTCACAAGTCATTTCATGAATGGCAAAACTGACCTGGTTTGGTGTTGAATAACTTGACTGGCCCTCAAAGAGTCCTAACCTCAACCCCATCAAACGCCTTTTGGCCTGAACTAGAGATTGCAAACCAGGTCCTCTCGTCCATCATCAGTGGCTGACCTGATAAATCAACAAAGTCTGCATAAAAATACCTCAGAATTCGTTAGAAAGCCTTCCAAAAGAGTGTAAGCTGCAATATCAGCAAAGGGAAATGACCATGGATTTAGAATGAAATGTCATAAAAGCTCCTTCCAATGTAATGTGTAGACATCACGATACTTTCTTCATCGTTCCTTATGGGAGACCCAGACCATGGGTGTATAGCTTCTGCCTCCGGAGGACACACAAAGTACTACACTCAAACGTGTAGCTCCTCCCTCCGGGCTATATACACCCCCTGGATGACAATCTAACCAGTTCAATGCTTTGTGTTTCAGGAGGTCACACACACACATGCATTCTCTGATTTTTAATTTTTAAGATTTTTGATTTCAAAGATATGGAAGAAAAGCGGGTCCAGTCTGGACTCCCGGCATGTCCCTTCTCACCCCACTGTGTCGGCGGTGCTGTTAAGGTTGACTTTACAAGGCTGGAGCCTTCACATGCCGCGCTCCTTCACCATCCTCTGAGGCTCTGGCTTGAAGTGGGAGCCATCACGGTCCTCTCTGCTTTGCAGGAGACCGGTCTCCATCCGCAGCCCTGTCAGGATTCTGCCGGACGGAGCGCTTAACCCCCCCCCAGGGACATGGCCCTGCGTCTCAAAAGCTAAGTATTGAGACGTTTCTCAGGGGTCCCGGGTACATTTATTATGGGGAGAGTGTGTCTTTTGACTTTGCTGTAAATTCCGGCCGGTTCTCTGGGTTTTTCCTGAGAACCGCGCCGAGGGTGCCTGCTCGTCGGCCGCATGTAAAAATCTAGGCCCCGGCTTCAGTTGCGGCCTAGTTTCGGTTTCAGCTTCCCCTGCATGTCATTCATGCAGGGGAACAGTGTGGCTCCGCCCACCGGCCGTTCAGCAGAGGGGAGGACACTCCTCTCTGAGGAGATGTTCCCTCCCCTGTATCTCTCCTTGGCCCTCCGGTTTCCCGCTCTTGGGCTAATCCCCGCCCCCCCTCCTCACTCCAGCTCCATTTTATCAGCGTTCTCACACTGATCGGCGCTGGCTGCTGCAGCTGCTGCATCCTGGAAAGCGCTTCACTGGGGGTCCGAGCTGTGGAATCCGGAGGGCACACACGGTCTGGTAAGCCACAACCTCTGGTTGTGGGCTTTATTATACACTCTCAGGGGGTCATTCTACAGGAGTGTATTCTTTACTGCAGAGCCTCCACCTCAGCAGCATGTCTGTCACTAGGAGCAAGTCTGCTAAGCTGTACGCTATATGCACTGCATGTAAGCTCATTCTGCAAGAACCGAGCACTTATCCACACTGTGATGCCTGCTCTAACATGGTGGTGCCTCAGCCTGGAGCCTCTTCAGGGGTCCCTCCGGCTGCTCCGGCCCCGGTGGCTGAACCCCCGGCTTGGGTAGCATCTTTTTCCAGAGCTATCTCCCAGTCTTTTGCCGACTCCATGGGACAGCTGTCCCGGACTCTGCTGACCATGAATCAGCCCCCTTCTCAGGGCGCCTCTGCTGCTCCGAGCTCTGCAGAGCTCTCAGAGCATGTTTTAGGACCCCGTCCTCCTAAACGGAGACGCAGAAACCCTTCTCCTTCCTCGTCCCACGGCTCTGATTCACGAGCTGAATTGCAGGGCGAGGAGGATACTTTTACTGTGGGCTCAGACGCTACCTCTATGTACCCCATTGACTTATCTGAGGGTGATGCGGATGTTAGTGACTTGATTGCATCCATTAACTCCGTACTGAACCTCAATCCCCCAGTGTCAGAGGAACAAGCCTCTCTGGTAGAAATACACCAGTTTACCTCTCCTAAGAGAGCTAGGAGTACGTTTTTTAACCACTCCAGTTTTCAGGCCACTGTTACCAAGCCCAGGGCCTGTCCTGACAAACGCTTCCCAAAGCGTAGTTCTGATGACCGTTTTCCCTTTCCACCAGAGGTGGTTAAGGAGTGGGCTCAGTCCCCAAAGGTAGACCCTCCGGTGTCTAGAATCTCAGCCCGGACAGTCGTATCTGTGGCCGATGGCACCTCTCTTAAGGATCCCACTGACCGCCAGGTTGACCTTCTGGCCAAATCTGTATATGAGGCGGCAGGAGCCTCGTTCTCCCCGTCTTTTGCAGCAGTGTGGGCTCTTAAGGCAGTCTCTGCCTCTCTGGCGGAGATACATTCCCTCGCCAGGGACTCTATACCCGAGATGGTTGCCTTAACTTCCCAGGCTTCGGCTTTTTCGTCCTACGCCATGTCTGCCATTCTGGAGGCTTCTCACCGCACGGCGGTGGCTTCCGCTAATTCTCTCGCGATCCGCAGGATTTTGTGGCTTCGAGAGTGGAAAGCAGACGCTTCTTCTAAGAAGTACCTTGCTGGGCTCCCCTTTGCTGGGTCCCGGCTGTTCGGTGAACAACTGGATGAAATTATTAAGGAAGCTACTGGCGGGAAGAGTACTTCCTTGCCACAAACTAAAACCAGGAAACCTGTCCAGGGCAGGAACCAGTCGAGGTTTCGTTCCTTTCGTTCCTCTAACTGGTCGTCCTCTAAGCCCTCAGCCTCGTCCACTAACTCAGCCAAGGATCGTAAACCCAACTGGCGCGCGAAGCCGCGTCCTCAGAAGAACGGAGGAGCCGCTGCCACTAAGGCAGCCTCCTCTTGACTATCTGGCTGCGCCAGCAACGTCCTTGGTCGGTGGCAGGCTCTCCCTCTTTGGCGACGTGTGGTTTCAGCACGTCTCCGATCAGTGGGTGCGGGATATCATCTCCCACGGCTACAGGATAGAATTTTCTTCCAGCCCGCCAAACAGATTTTTTCTGTCCATTCCCCCCTGCTCCAAAGCCGCCGCCTTCTCACAGGCCGTGGCATCCTTGCAGGCCAACGGTGTAATTGTTCCGGTTCCCGCCCGGGAACGGTTCAGAGGTTTCTACTCAAACCTCTTCCTAGTCCCCAAGAAGGACGGTTCCTTCCGGCCCATCCTGGATCTCAAGCTTCTCAACAAGCATGTTCAGGTGCGGCGCTTTCGCATGGAATCTCTGAGATCAGTCATTGCCTCAATGACCCAAGGAGATTTTCTAGCATCCATCGACATCAGAGATGCCTATCTGCATGTGCCTATTGCGGTTTCACACCAACGTTGGCTACGCTTTGCAGTCGGAGAGGAACATTTCCAATTCGTGGCTCTCCCCTTCGGGTTAGCCACGGCCCCTCGTGTTTTCACCAAGGTCATGGCAGCAGTGGTTGCGGTCCTGCATCTCCAGGGGTTGGCAGTAATCCCCTACCTGGACGACCTTCTAGTCAAGGCCTCATGCAGTGCAGACTGCCAGCGGAGCGTCTCGCTCACTCTCGACACGCTTGTTCAATTCGGGTGGCTTGTCAATCTGCCCAAGTCCACTTTGACCCCGACCCAGGAACTTACGTACCTAGGGATGCAATTCGAGACTCTGCCGGCACTTGTGAAGCTGCCCTTAGTCAAACAGCAGTCCCTTCATCTGGCGGTGCGCTCTCTGTTGAAGCCCCGCCGTCATTCCATCAGGCACCTCATGCAGGTGCTGGGTCAGATGGTGGCGTCAATGGAAGCGGTTCCCTTTGCCCAGTTCCATCTGCGTCCCCTGCAGCTGGACATTCTCCGCTGTTGGGACAAGCGGACCTCTTCCTTGCACAGGCTAGTGGCTCTGTCGCCGCAGACCAGGAGCTCTCTTCAGTTGTGGCTTCGGCCCCTCTCTCTGTCACAGGGACGCTCCTTCCTGACTCCGTCCTGGGTGATCCTCACCACGGATGCCAGCCTCTCCGGCTGGGGAGCAGTATTTCTCCACCACCGAGCACAGGGCACTTGGACTCCGTCCGAATCAGCCCTCTCGATCAATGTGCTGGAAATCAGGGCTGTTCTTCTAGCTCTCGTAGCCTTTCACCACCTGTTGGCGGGCAAGCACATTCGAGTCCAGTCGGACAACGCGACAGCGGTTGCCTACATCAATCACCAGGGCGGGACTCGCAGCCGCCTGGCGATGTTGGAGGTTCAACGAATCCTTCAGTGGACGGAGGACTCCAAGTCCACCATATCCGCAGTCCACATCCCAGGCGTAGAAAACTGGGAGGCCGATTATCTCAGCCGTCAAACCGTGGACAGCGGCGAGTGGGCCCTGCATCCGGCAGTGTTCAGGTCAATCTGCCGCAAGTGGGGCACTCCGGAAGTGGATCTAATGGCATCCCGGCACAACAACAAGGTTCCGGTTTACGTGGCTCGCTCCCACGATCCTCAGGCCTTCGCAGCGGACGCGCTGGTTCAAGATTGGTCCCAGTTCCGTCTGGCCTATGTGTTTCCTCCTCTAGCGCTCTTGCCCAGGGTTCTGCGCAAGATCAGAATGGAGGGCCGTCGGGTCATAATCATTGCTCCAGACTGGCCCAGGCGAGCTTGGTACCCAGACCTGCTCCGTCTGTCCGTAGAAATGCCGTGGCATCTCCTGGACCGCCCAGACCTTCTCTCTCAAGGTCCGTTTTTCCGCCAGAATTCTGCGGCTCTCAGATTGACGGCGTGGCTCTTGAGTCCTGGATCCTGACGGCTTCAGGCATTCCTTCTGAGGTCATCTCCACTATGACTCAGGCTCGGAAGTCTTCCTCGGCCAAGATTTACCACAGGACTTGGAAGATTTTCCTGTCCTGGTGTCGCTCTTCCGGCCATGCTCCTTGGCCGTTCTCCTTGCCGACCATCCTGTCCTTTCTACAGTCCGGTCTGCAGCTAGGACTGTCCCTCAATTCCCTCAAGGGACAGGTGTCGGCTCTGTCGGTATTATTCCAGCGGCGTATCGCCCGACTGGCTCAGGTGCGCACCTTCATGCAGGGCGCATCTCACCTCATTCCTCCTTACCGGCGGCCTTTGGATCCCTGGGATCTTAATCTGGTCCTCACGGCCTTACAGAAACCCCCCTTTGAGCCTCTTAGGGAGGTTCCTTTGTTTAGACTTTCACAGAAAGTGGTTTTTCTAGTAGCCATAACTTCTCTCAGGAGAGTCTCTGATTTGGCTGCGCTCTCTTCGGAGTCACCTTTTTTAGTGTTTCACCAAGACAAGGTGGTTCTCCGTCCGACTCCGGATTTTCTCCCTAAGGTGGTGTCTTCTTTCCACCTTAACCAGGACATTTCGTTGCCTTCCCTTTGTCCGGCCCCTGTGCATCGCTTTGAGAAGGCGTTGCATACCTTGGATTTGGTGCGGGCGCTCCGAATCTATGTGTCACGCACCGCCGCTTTTAGGCGGTGCACCTCACTTTTTGTGCTAACCACGGGTCAGCGCAAGGGTCTCTCGGCTTCTAAACCGACCCTAGCTCGTTGGATTAGGTCGGCCATCTCCGATGCCTACCAGTGTTCTCAGGTGCCCCCACCGCCAGGGATTAAGGCGCACTCGACCAGAGCTGTCGGTGCCTCCTGGGCTTTCAGGCACCAGGCTACGGCTCAGCAGGTTTGTCAGGCTGCCACTTGGTCTAGTCTGCACACCTTTTCGAAGCACTACCAAGTGCATGCTCATGCTTCGGCAGATGCGAGTTTGGGCAGACGCATCCTTCAGGCGGCTGTCGCCCATTTGTGAAGTTAGGTTTTGCCTACTTCTCAGTTTGGTTTATTTCCCACCCATGGACTGCTTTGAGACGTCCCATGGTCTGGGTCTCCCATAAGGAACGATGAAGAAAAAGAGAATTTTTTTTACTTACCGTAAATTCTTTTTCTTATAGTTCCGACATGGGAGACCCAGCACCCTCCCTGTTGCCTGTTGGCAGTTCTTGTTCCGTGTGTTTCACCGGCTGTTGTTGTAGACAGAGGTTCCGGTTTTTCCGAGTTTTACTCTATCTCTACTTATGGGTGGATGTCCTCCTTCAGCTTTTGCACTGAACTGGTTAGATTGTCATCCAGGGGGTGTATATAGCCCGGAGGGAGGAGCTACACGTTTGAGTGTAGTACTTTGTGTGTCCTCCGGAGGCAGAAGCTATACACCCATGGTCTGGGTCTCCCATGTCGGAACTATAAGAAAAAGAATTTACGGTAAGTAAACAAAATTCTCTTTTTCTTTGTCGCTCTATTGGGAGACCCAGACAATTGGGTGTATAGCTACTGCCTCCGGAGGCCACACAAAGTATTACACTTAAAAGTGTAAGGCCCCTCCCCTACTGCCTATACACCCCCCGTGGGATCACGGGCTCCTCAGTTTTCATGCTTTGTGCGAAGGAGGCTAACATCCACGCATAGCTCCACTGTTTAGTCATTTGCAGCTGCTGACTTTGTCGGATGGAAGAAAAGAGGGCCCATACTAGGGCCCCCAGCATGCTCCCTTCTCACCCCACTTTTGTTGGCGGTGTTTGTTAAGGTTGAGGTACCCATTGCGGGTACGGAGGCTGGAGCCGACATGCTGCTTTCCTTCCCCATCTCCTTAGGGCTCTGGGTGAAGTGGGATCCTATCGGTCTCCAAGCACAGGAGACCGTGCTCCGTCCACAACCCCTGGGAATCTGCTGGACATGGAGCTGAGTATCGTCAGGGACAGGGCCCTGCTACATTAAGGTACTCTGGGTCCCCGTACAGATCGCGCACACACACCAGCATTGCTGGGTGTGTTAGTGCGCCGGGGACAGCAGCGCGGCGCGCTGGTGCTTTACTCACTGCAGCTTTGCTGAGTGAGTTTCTGTATTAGGAACTGCTGCGCCGGCCGCGGCTGGCGGTTTTTTACACTGCGGCGCGGCTGGGACGTGTGGTGCGCCGGGGACTTCCGCGCTGGCCGTGCTTATACGACGGCCGCGCTTATAAATCGAGTCCCCGGCTTTTGCGGCCTAGTTCCGTTTCGTTCCCGCCCCCAGGCCTGCCAGTCAGGGGAAGGGCGGGACGCTGGTCAGAACGTCAGCGCCGAGGGCTGGAGTCTGCTTAGCATACTCCAACCCCCCTCACTAGGCACAGTGGGACGCTAGTTTCCCGCACTTTGTCTGGGGCACGCCCACGGCCCGCCCCTCTTCACAGGACGCCGGCAGCCATTCCTGTTTGCAGTCTGAGTGGAGAAGGGACACGAGCTCTGGGAGACCCAGGCACGGGATTCTGGCGGTCACACACCCGCTTTTCAGCGGGCGGTAAGCAGCCCTCGAGGGCTCACCCCACTAGTGCCGCAGTGTTCATTTGTACTTTATGCTTGTATGATACATTGCATTGTACGGTCGCTATTCTTGGCTATATACCCTCCTAGATTGCTAGACAACAGCATGTCGTCCGCAAAAAGCAAAGGGGCCAAGACACAGGCTTTCTATGCTACTTGTACCGCATGTAAGGCATGTCCCCCACTGCCCTATAATGTCCCCCACTGCCCTATAATGTCCCCACTGCCCTATTATGTCCCCCACTGCCCTATTATGTCCGCCACTGCCCCATAATATGCTCCATAAAGTCCCCCACCGCTTCTTAATGCCACTTGTAAAATAACACTGCTCCTCCCCCACCCGCAGCCCCTCATATAAAAGTACATCTTCGGCTCCTCTGGAGCGCTTACCTGTGCCTGCGCGTCCTCCTCTTCATCCCTGCAGCTGCGGCCTCGGTGATGATGATGTCGGTGCAGGACTGAGGCGCGCTCCTCTGCAGCCCTGGCGATGACGGTACGTTGCGGGGCTGAGCAGAGCTGCTCTCCCTCCTGTCACCGGCCGCACTGTACAAATGTATTGCGCGCCTGAAAGACGCGCATACATCTGAATACCGGCGCGGTTGGTGCAGGCCTGGGGACTCCCGCAGTGCACCGCTAGGACCTTTGGTGAGTCACATGACACATGTGATGTCACTAAAGGTCCTGCAACTGCGAAAACTTCAGTGATCATACAGAACTTGTACGATCACTGAAGTTTACGATTGAAAGGCTGGGTGCCGGGGCCCACTCAGGCCTGTGCATGGGCGTACCCAGGATCAAAGCCATGGTCGTTCACATTGTAAAATATTAGAACGGAAAAGGTGAATGAAACGAAAATTTTGAGAATTAAATGTAACTATAGCTCGATTAATGACTCCGCGCCCCTCTCCACACACACACACACACAATACAATACATCCCCCCATCACCCACTACATACACACACCCAAATACCATGCACCCCCCATTACCATCTCCCCACGCACACAATACAATGCACTCCCCCATCCCCACCTACGCACACACAATGCACCCCCGATCACCCCCTACACACACACACTACAATGCACCCCCATTACCCTCACACATACACACACACACACACACAATACACGCTCCATTACCCCCCCCCCCACACACACACACACACACACACACAAATACATCCCCCCTTCACCTGCTACACACACAAATACAATGCACCCCCCATCACCCCCTACACACACACACCCACAATACAATGCACCCCCACTACTCCACACACACACACACACACACACACACACACACACACACACACAATGCACCCCCATTACTCCCTACACACACACACACACACAATGCACCGTCCATCAGCCCCTACACACACACAATGCACCCCCCATCACCCCCTACACACACACACACACACACAATACAATGCACCCCCACTACTCCCTACACACACAATGCACCCCCATTACTCCCTACACAAACACACACACAATGCACCGTCCATCAGCCCCTACACACACACAATGCACCCCCCATCACCCCCTACACACACACACTCACAATACAATGCACCCCTACTACTCCCTACACACACAATGCACCCCCATTACTCCCTACACCCACACACACACACACACACATAATGCACCGTCCATCAGCCCCTACACACACACAATGCACCCCGCATCACCCCCTACACACACACACACACACACACACAATGCACCCCCCCATCACCCCCTACACACACACACACACACACACAATGCACCCCTCCATCACCCCCTACACACACACACACACACACACAATGCACCCCCCAATCACCCCCTACATACACACACACACAAACACACAAAACAATGCATGACCCCCTACACACACACAATACAATGCATGACCCCCTACACACACAATACATCCCCCCATCACCCACTACACACTGTGAGGTATCAACCGGCTGTATTACAAAGGGCCGGTATGTTTTGCAGAAGCGTGGGTGCTCTGCAATGTGAAGCTGGCTGGGACCTGTGGTTCCACAGGATTGCATTACATGCAGGGCCATGGAAGGGTGTGTGATGCTGATTACACACTCCTTACCACCTGTGGGTGTGGCTCCAGGGGTTAAAGCAATCCTGTCTCTGAACCTGGGTGGAGTGTGTCTAGGGCAGTCTAGTTAGAGACTAGCTCTAGACTTCCAGTGTGTATGCTGGGAGAGAGTGAGAGCAGAGCCGAGAGTTCTGCATGAAGTGTGTCTAGGGCAGTCTAGAGAGAGACTGGCTCTAGATGTCCAGTGTGTGGACTGGAAACAAGTGAGAGCAGAGCCAGGAGCTTTGGGTGTATCAGCCTGCATGGAGGCTGATCACAAGGCTCTGATATTGAGTCTGAGGTGAGTGCAGCCAGGCCAGGGCTGTAGGGCGGAATCTCTCCAGGAGGAGAGACAGACAGGGGTCTGCAGAGGGCCCTGGGTGCTGGAAGGAACCTTGGCTAGAGTTGTACGCTGGCAGGAGCCAGAGAGTGGGGAAGTTGCTAAACTTCCATTATGGACTTATTGTTTATGTTTGAGGGCAGTTTATGCTGAGTGTTTTTAATAAACTGCCAGAATTTCTATGAAGAGACTGTGTACGTGTGTTGCTGAAGCTACCTCACACCGCTGCAAGCGAGTGAAACCCCCCACGTTGCAGGGCGCAACGTTACATATGGTGGAGAATGCGGGCATGCGGTCTGGTTGCTAGGGGCAACGCAGCCTGGTTGCTAGGGGCAACGCCCTAGGACATATTCCTGTGGATACGGACTGCTTGCGGTGGATCGGCGGGTCCACGAAAATTTTTTGAAGCGGTTTGCGGTGGATCGGCGGGTCCACGAAAATTGTCTGCGCACTCAAGCAGCTGGCGGTGGATCGGCGGGTCCACGAACAGGGACAGCACTCTCAAGCACCTGGTGGTGAATCAGCAGGTCGTTGGGGACCCGTGCTGCAGTGGCGAGAGTCCAGCGACTGGAGGTTCCAGGCCAGCCGGAATTGCAAGGCCCTGCTTGGTGAGCAGTGATACACCACAGGCTGGAGATCCTGGTTGTACGGGCGGTACAACCCGGAAAGCATGGAGGAGCTCCTGAACCAGCTGCTGCAGAGCCAGCAGCACCAACAGCATGTGCCTGGAGGTCCAGTGACAGCAGTGGGGGCTAAAAGCCAAAAAGAGGGAATGGTCCCTGCGGACGTTGTGGAGGAGCTGTACCAGTTCCTGGTCCAGGGACAGCAGAAGCTGTCAGTGTGTAGCGATGTCGCAGCCATGGACCAGTTTGAGCGTACCCTTCGGGGGCCAGTATGGACACTGGGTGCCCAGGGAGACAAGGGCAAACAGTGTGAACTGGCGGCTAAGGACATTGCATGGCAACCGCAAAAGGGGGCGGAGTCCCAGAAGGGAATAGTTGCCCATAAGGGGGTGGAGTCCCATAAAGGGGTGGTTGCCCATAAGGGGGTGGAGTCCCATAAAGGGGTGGTTGCCCATAAGGGGATGGAGCCCCAGAAAGCGGTGGTCCCCCAAAAGGGTGCGGAGCATCCCAAATCCAAGTGGCGCAGATGGACTGTAGCCAGGGACAACAGTGTTCATGCCACAAGTGTCCTGTTTGCAATATAGACCACCCATCCGACGAGAAGCCACGTCTGTGTTCCGTGGAAGTGGATGGGGAATCTGTAACAGGGGTCGTAGACTCAAGGAGCTTGGTGACCCTGGTGAGGGCCACCTCTGATGTCCACTTGATTCCTGGAAGGAAGATCCACGTCGGCTGCACCCACAGTAATGAGACAGAATACCCGGTATCCAGCGTGGTCATTAAGACAGCCTGGGACAGTGGTTCTCATGATGTTGGAGTAGTCTCAGATTTACTGCACCCAATTATTATAGGTTGGGACTCTAAATTATTTGTGCACTTGTGGAAGCAGGGGGACGTATACGGTTGCTTGTGTAAGAGCCGGAACAGCCCAAAGGAAACCCCACCACATTGGGAGGTGAAAAGGGGTCCTTGTTGTGCAGTTATGTGTGGTAAGGAGGAGATAGCACCTCCTAAAATTGACTGTCCTAAGTTAGGGGTGACCAAAGAAAATGATGGACGGACCCAACTTAGTGACATAAGGACTAAGGGAATAACCGATAGTCTGACCGTTAAAAACGGGGTAGCTCCAGAAAGGGAGGCAGATATCTGGTTAAGTGGGGACATGATAGTCCAGGATGCCAGGGGGAGTGATGATGACTCCAGTAAAGATACTGACTCTAGTAAGGTGACAAACGAGTACAGTGTGGTACAGATGGGCGAGAAGGGCAAAACTTCCTCCCGACGCCGAAGACGTAATAAGCGCCGAGAGGGGGCACAGGGTATGCCGTCTGAGGGTGCAGAGAAAGTGACATGCCTGGTTAATGAAGACATGGTGCTAATAACACCTGCTACGGTGGAGTCAGACGGTGATATCCTACAAAAGACTGAGGAATCAGAGATTGAACTGACACATTGTGACGACAGAAATCAGCGGGCTGCAAGTGCAGAGAAGGAGCCAACCAAGGACGTAATGGTGGTGGTCCCTATGACTTCAAAGTGTGAAGTTGATAGTCTGTCAGGCGAGAGTGGTATAGGAAATGGAATCCTGGAGAGTGTGGGGGAAGGAATAATCCCCAACAGTCGTGGTGAGCAGACTGGTGAACTACCAAGTGCTGGGGTGGATGACA
>NW_027442825.1:0-76103 GCF_048569485.1 Anomaloglossus baeobatrachus
CGGAATGTCATGCTCTTCAGCCTCCTCCTC
Source organism: Anomaloglossus baeobatrachus (assembly GCF_048569485.1). Lineage (NCBI taxonomy): Eukaryota > Metazoa > Chordata > Amphibia > Anura > Aromobatidae > Anomaloglossus > Anomaloglossus baeobatrachus. Next base: position 31 of record NW_027442825.1, read on the forward strand.
CTCCTGCGCATCCTCATCCACTTTACCCTCCACACCAGTCCCAAGCTGGAAGCACTGCAGCACTGCCTCGGCGAAGCGGCAACAGGCTGTGCTGCAGCTAATCTGCATAAGTGACAAATCCCACAATGCAGAAGAGGTGTGGACAGCTCTAAAACAGCATGCAGATCACTGGCTCACACCTCTGAACCTAAAGCCAGGAAAGGTTGTGTGTGACAATGGCCGGAACCTAGTGGCGGCTTTGAGGCGAGGCCAGCTGACACATGTTCCATGCATGGCCCATGTGCTCAACCTCGTGGTTCAGCGGTTTCTAAAGTCATACCCAGAGCTGTCTCATCTGCTGGTAAAAGTTCGCCGCCTGTCTGCACATTTTCGAAAGTCACCTACTGCTTCAGCCGGCCTTGCCGGCTTTCAGCGTCATTTGCATCTTCCGGCTCACAGACTGGTGTGTGATGTCCCCACGCGTTGGAATTCAACTCTGCACATGTTGATCAGGATATGTGAGCAGAAGAGGGCAGTTGTTGAGTACCTGCATCACCTAAGCCGTCGGGAAATGGGTCAAACTCCACACATAACACCTGAGGAGTGGAGATGGATGTCCGACCTATGTACCATCCTCCAAAACTTTGAGGACTCCACCAAGATGGTGAGCGGCGATGACGCCATTATTAGCGTCACCATACCGCTTCTCTGCCTTCTAAAACGGTCTCTGCTCAAAACCAAACATGATGCATTGCAGGCGGAACACGATGAGTTGGAGCAAGAAACAGTAGTGGGTGTGGGTGATAACACATAGCCCAGCCTCGTCTCATCACAACGTGCAGTGGAGGACTATGACGAGGAGGAAGATGAAGACATGGAGCAACTCTCCGGCCAAATTGAGGATATGACATGCATACCAGTCATATGCTCAGTTCAGCGTGGCTGGCCAGAGGACAGGGTAGATGAGGAGGAGGAGGAGAAGGAGGAGGACAGCATGTTCAGTCATCGTGTTGGTCTGGATACTGAAGTGATGGCTGTTAAGAGTCTGGCGCACATGGATGACTTTATGGTAAGCTGCCTGTCTCGTGACCCTCGCGTTAAGAACATCTTGGCCGACAATCATTACTGGTTGGTAACACTGTTAGACCCACGCTACAAGGAGAACTTTATGTCTCTTATTCCCGAGGCGGAGAGGTCAGCCAAAATGCAGCAGTTCCGGAAGGCCATAGTCACGGAAATAGGCAAAGCATTCCCTTCACAAAACGCTAGCGTCATAATTGTAACACTATTAGTTAAAAGAAAGGGATAAAATGTAAAAAAAAACAAAATAAGGCATGACTTTTTTTTAACATCACATTTATTTTTTTTAGATTTAACCAAAGAATGTGCACATTTGTTATAATAAACAAGTGAAAAATGTTGAAAATCAGTCATCCAAAGGTGTGTGAAAAAAATATATACATATATGGTACCAATAAAAATGTCACTTTGTCTTGCAAAGAATGCAGCCCCCCAAATTATTTTTTTCCTCTGTGCGGCCCATACACCCAGCCGAGTTTGAGACCCCCTGCCTTACACTATATAGATATTATGTTCATTCCCCATCTATCTTGCTCAGGAGAGCATCTCCCTCCCCCGGCACCAAGAGCAGCTCATACTGAATTGTTACATTGACTAGTAATGTGAAGCCCCACAGGTGTTGTGCAGCTGCATTACCTTCAGGGACTCCACGCTGCTGGATCTGGATCACAGGTAGGAGATCTTCTCTGTAGTCGTGACGCCACTCTCAGATTTGCGGTCAGTGGGGACCGCCACTGCAGGTTAAGGGCTGCCTGGGGCTGATGGTGGGTGCAGTCGGATGTAGTGGCCTCCTGAGAGTGAGGCAAGCCCCAGGGCCCTGTGTAGTTGTGTAGAACTACAAGGCGCAGAATGACTCCACACAAGCAGGATGTCTTTCAGGGTTTTTACTCACAGTTGATGGCAGGGTGAGTGACCCGGGCATAGCTGGGATGAACCAGGTGGGAACCAGGTGTCCTTCAGGCTGACTTGTGAGGGTGACTACTAACTCGCCTTCCTTAGCCCTTGTTGGTTTGGGGTAACCCCGACTTTTAGTCCCTATGGGGGTCACCCAGGGAAGATGCTGCAGCCTCTCTCCCCTTCGTTTGCCGTGTGCTTGTCGCCTGGACCAGGCCACTCCAGCTGCTTGCCTCCTGTGACCTATGGGCCCTAACTGTGGCTACGTGGCTGCGGCTTTTAGTTGTTGTGGTGTGGGCTTTGAGGGCCCCACACCGGCAGGTTTAGCAAAAGAAAGATGGATCTATCTCCGCTCCGGGATCTGCCGCCCGTTTGGGCCTGGTACTCTCTAGCAGTCTCCTTACTTCCCACTCCGTGCCCTCTCTTTAGCTGAAGATGGATTTCGGGTAGCACTCCTAGTTGACCGTTCTCCCCCGTCAATAGCCACTGCGCGGGCGCTGTTAGACAGCACAAGCCCCACAGGTCTGCTCCTCACTGAGCCCTATGGAGTTCTGCCCTAACCGACTCACTGCCCCTCCTCTCCTGTTCTTGCCTACGCCACTTAGTAACCAGACTCTCTTACCACACCCCTTGAGAGGAGATGGAGGCCGTGCTCATGCTTCGCCCCCTCCTGGGATCCCCAGGGGTCCTCTCATAGGTACATGTGTGAGACCTGATCACTATGCGCCTGTGTTCCACACCCCGGTCAGCCTTCCGGATTACCTGTATTGTACTGTCCCCAGCATGGGTGCAGTACTCAGTGGTGCCTGACCAGGTCAGGGGCGCCACATTCCCCCTTAGTTATCACCAGCACGTCCTCGGGCTGCAAGACAACATTTTAAATGCATAAAACATTAAAACATGGTAAAACATTTTAAGATCACCAGGTATCATACATCACCACCCTCCACCCACAAGTCCGTTAACCCACCCAAAACCCTTTCAGGAGGCAGGTCACCGGTTTCTTTTGGTAACCAGGTCTGGGCCATCCACTTCCCCAGACCTTTCCTCCAATCTGCCTCTCCCGTTGGCCGCGCCTTCAGCCACTTCTGGCAGGATGTAGAGGCGGCTTTCATGGGCTGGTGGTTTCAGGGTATACCTGGCCCGGTGGATCCGCGCCTTCAGCCTCTTCTGGCAGGATGTAGAGGCGGCCTCCACAGTTGGTGCTGACCAGGTACCCTCTTTGTGGTGGAGAGCCAGGCCCCATAAACAGGCATGCTCTCTGGTCGCAGGCGAGCCAAGGCCCTATATACGGACGGACTCCTCCTGGTCGCAGACGAGCCAAGCCCCTAAACAGGCTGGCTCTGGTGGTGGTGCCTCTGGTGTAACTATTTACACTGCGAGAGTTTGTGGCTATAGCCAGTTCATAGCCTTAAGGTTTATGGTTTTCTCACAATAGTTTTTGTGGGCACATGCTTAAACTTGAGAACGTTGCAAAACAAACTTTTCAAAACTTGTAACTTCTGTGCTTTATGTGGATTCCTCTACTCCTCCATACCAGGGCTTTGGCCGGTAGGGCTGCGGCACCTGCTGCTTTCTTGCTCTTTGTCGTCGTCGGAGGTAGTCTCATCTGTAGGTTCCTTGTCTTTTCTTTCTTGATCTTCATCTGTTTCCTTTTCTGCATCTGTTTCTTTATCTTTAGGACATGGTGCAACATCCAGTGCATACCATCCTCTTTCTCCTTGATGCATAGTGAACTGTACTGAGTCTCCAATTTTCAAATTCCTTCCAGGGTGTCCTCTGGGCAAGTGGGCTCTCACATCCCTTCTATTAACGAAAATTCCTTCTTTCATGCCTCGTGCCACAATAAAGCCGTATCCGCTTTTCAAATTAAAGTCCTCCACAACTCCTCTACAAAGGGGTCCTCTAGCCTGTGCCTTGGCTCTTCTCAGGAACTTTTTCTCTTGTAGATCTCTGGCCGTAACTTCTCTCTGCTCTGGGAATGGCGATGCAGGGGACAGTGTTGTTCTATTACGACGCCGTGTCTTACGGGCTGGATCTTGCTTGGTTGCTGTTACTTCGCTGCCTGCAGGCCCCCAGGTAAGGTTGCTGGACAAATCTTCCTCAGCCGATGGGGTCAGGTCTTCTTCATCCCAGCGGGAATATGGTAGCATCTCCGGCTCTGGGCATGGATCCACTGCTGGTGGCTCCTGAGTCAGCTCCTTAGCTTCTTGCCCTCCTCTCCCCCTTAGTTCTTCGCTGCACTCTGCTTGTGGCAGCGCTGGGGATGAGTGTTCCTCAGCTGGCCCAGGCGGTGGACTCTTCGGCGTGGTTGCTGCCGGGATTGCCTTAGGAGTGTGCGGAGGGAGCATGTACTGGTCCACCATCTCCTGTGGGAACTTGGCCTCCAGGTCAGCCTTCAGCTGCCAGTATGCGGGGTCCTCCCCCAGCGTGGATTTCCTAGCAGGGAGCTCCTTAGCCTGGGGAGCGGTGTCTGCTCTGGCCCTACAGGCCGGGGTAAATGAGGGTACGTCTGTCTTTTCTTGGCGGACCGCGCCTGGCATGGCGGCGGCCTGGTCTTGGCGGGCCGCGCCTGGCATGGCGGCGGCCTGGTCTTGGCGGGCCGCGCCTGGCATGGCGGCGGCCTGGATCGGCGTTGCAGCCTCGCTGGGATCCGTGCAGGTGGAGCTGGGCGTCGCTGCGGTGATCGGGGCTTGGCGGGCCGCACCTGGCGTGGCTGCGGCCTGGTTCAGCATCTCACTGGCGGCGCGGACGAGCGTCGCGGCTGCGGTGGGATCTTGGCGGACTGGGCTCAGCAGGGTGGCAGCCTGGGTCAGCGTCACACCTGCGGCACGGATGAGTATCGCCGTGGCAGTCGGGCCTTTGCGGGCTAGGCGGGGCATCGCTGCGGCGGCCTGGATTTGGCGGGCCGCATCTAGCGTGGCTGCGGCCTCGCTCGGCGTCGCCGCGCCGGGCGCCTCTTCTGGGACCGCGGGCGTAGCTGCAGGGGTCGGAGCACTTGCGCTGGCCGGGGCATCTCTGGACTCACCCATCTGTGGCAGCATCGGGGTCTGAGTCGTCGCCGCTCGGTCTGGCAGGCGTCGCGCGACTCCCTCCTCGTAGGTCCGCACCGCCGCAGCCATCTCCAGGAGCTCCGTGCGTCCCTCACTGAGCTGTCGTACAATCCTAGCCTCCAGCTGGTCGCAGAAGATAGCGAGCTCCCGGCACCACCAGGCAGCAGAGCCTGGCTCTGGGTATCCGCGTCTGGACTCCATTTTCTCTAGCACACTGCTGGGTTCTCTTCTGCTCCGCCGTCTCTGGACGCTTCCGCTTTCTTCACCAGCGAGGTCCGAACTCTGCAGGGGATCTCTGGGTAGCCACACCTCTTCGTGGGCGGTAACTTCTTCCAGCGCGGGCTGCTGTTGTTTTTCAGCGCGCTTTTCATGGTGGCAATATGGCGGCGCTTCCAATTTTTCAAGCGGACCGCCCAGGCACATGGTCACCTGTCTGAACAGGTCTAGTCCTTATCCTGTTCGTGACGCCAGATGTGAAGCCCCACAGGTGTTGTGCAGCTGCATTACCTTCAGGGACTCCACGCTGCTGGATCTGGATCACAGGTAGGAGATCTTCTCTGTAGTCGTGACGCCACTCTCAGATTTGCGGTCAGTGGGGACCGCCACTGCAGGTTAAGGGCTGCCTGGGGCTGATGGTGGGTGCAGTCGGATGTAGTGGCCTCCTGAGAGTGAGGCAAGCCCCAGGGCCCTGTGTAGTTGTGTAGAACTACAAGGCGCAGAATGACTCCACACAAGCAGGATGTCTTTCAGGGTTTTTACTCACAGTTGATGGCAGGGTGAGTGACCCGGGCATAGCTGGGATGAACCAGGTGGGAACCAGGTGTCCTTCAGGCTGACTTGTGAGGGTGACTACTAACTCGCCTTCCTTAGCCCTTGTTGGTTTGGGGTAACCCCGACTTTTAGTCCCTATGGGGGTCACCCAGGGAAGATGCTGCAGCCTCTCTCCCCTTCGTTTGCCGTGTGCTTGTCGCCTGGACCAGGCCACTCCAGCTGCTTGCCTCCTGTGACCTATGGGCCCTAACTGTGGCTACGTGGCTGCGGCTTTTAGTTGTTGTGGTGTGGGCTTTGAGGGCCCCACACCGGCAGGTTTAGCAAAAGAAAGATGGATCTATCTCCGCTCCGGGATCTGCCGCCCGTTTGGGCCTGGTACTCTCTAGCAGTCTCCTTACTTCCCACTCCGTGCCATCTCTTTAGCTGAAGATGGATTTCGGGTAGCACTCCTAGTTGACCGTTCTCCCCCGTCAATAGCCACTGCGCGGGCGCTGTTAGACAGCACAAGCCCCACAGGTCTGCTCCTCACTGAGCCCTATGGAGTTCTGCCCTAACCGACTCACTGCCCCTCCTCTCCTGTTCTTGCCTACGCCACTTAGTAACCAGACTCTCTTACCACACCCCTTGAGAGGAGATGGAGGCCGTGCTCATGCTTCGCCCCCTCCTGGGATCCCCAGGGGTCCTCTCATAGGTACATGTGTGAGACCTGATCACTATGCGCCTGTGTTCCACACCCCGGTCAGCCTTCCGGATTACCTGTATTGTACTGTCCCCAGCATGGGTGCAGTACTCAGTGGTGCCTGACCAGGTCAGGGGCGCCACAGTAACACTGCACACAGAAATGCACCTTAATATTCCACTGTTAACCCTTTCCTCCCAGCAGTAACACACAACTCCTCACCTTGATATCATGGTGATTTATGGTCAGAATGACTTCAATGCGATCAGTGATTTCTATTCTAGCTCTGCTCACATAGATTTTATATCCACACTCAACTATAGGCCGTTCTTCATATTTTGGGGGCTTTTAGTCAGATATACTAGTTTGTGCCTGTATAGTATTGGTGTAGATGGGAGTGTAGGGCATGGGTTACATGGCACTGTGGTGGGATACTGATGGGAGGTATTGGTGCTGTGTTTGATGCTTCTACTGGGTATTTTCCTACAAATACTGGAACAGCTCACTGCTTAGAATGATCCTTCCCAGCTCTATAATATATTATATATACCCCACAATGCAGGCTCACACACACATTTGTCTCAAGTGTGTTGTAGGGACACAGATACAGTCTTGGTCATGTGACTAAAGGCTACTTTACACACTGCGATATCGGTCCCGATATCGCTAGTGTGGGTACCCGCCCCCATCTGTTGCGCGACACGGGTAAATCGCTGCCCATGCCGCACAACACCGACCAGACCCGTCACACATACTTACCTGCCCGGCGACGTCGCTGTGACCGGCGAACCGCCTCCTTTCTATCTATCTAATACGATGACAACAGCTCTCCATACCTGCAGTCCACCACAAGGACCACCCTCTCTAATCCCTGAAAAATGAAATCATCCTCAGTGACGAAGAGAGGGGGCTAAGCGCCCCCATGGTCTCAGAGCATTAACTCTTCTAAGAGTCCTAAGAGTCCTGCTCACACTGATGGGGTGCAGCTGTGGGACCCTATTTTCAGAGATGATGTCCTCCACCCAACTCTCAAAAAGCTGAAAGGGTCTTCAGTAGAGATGGATAGTCGAGCTGGGCTATCAGACGGTCACCTCTGTAGCTGTAGTGTCATTTTTCCTATGGTCCAATGTGTAAATTAAACAAAAAAGTGCACGTTTGTTATGATGTCCAAGATGGGGACCAGGATGTGGACATAATAAAAAATTAGGGAACATGATAGGAGACATTTCTACAATACATATAATCATTCTTATCTATCTAATACGATGACAACAGCTCTCCATACTTGCAGTCCACCACAAGGACCACCCTCTCTAATCCCTGAAAAATGAAATCATCCTCAGTGACGAAGAGAGGGGGCCAAGCGCCCCCCATGGTACCAGAGCATTGACTCTTCTAAGAGTCCTAAGAGTCCTGCTCACACTGATGGGGTGAAGCTCTGGGACCCTATTTTCAGAGATGATGTCCTCCACCCGACTCTCAAAAAGCTGAAAGGGTCTTCAGTAGAGATGGATAGTCGAGCTGGGCTATCAGACGGTCACCTATGTAGCTGTAGTGTCATTTTTCCTATGGTCCAATGTGTAAATTAAACAAAAAAGTGCACGTTTGTTATGATGTCCAAGATGGGGACCAGGATGTGGACATAATAAGAAATTAGGGAACATGATAGGAGACATTTCTACAATACATATAATCATTCTTATCTATCTAATACGATGACAACAGCTCTCCATACCTGCAGTCCACCACAAGGACCACCCTCTCTAATCCCTGAAAAATGAAATCATCCTCAGTGACGAAGAGAGGGGGCTAAGTGCCCCCCAATGGTCTCAGAGCATTGACTCTTCTAAGAGTCCTAAGAGTCCTGCTCACACTGATGGGGTGCAGCTGTGGGACCCTATTTTCAGAGATGATGTCCTCCACCCAACTCTCAAAAAGCTGAAAGGGTCTTCAGTAGAGATGGATAGTCGAGCTGGGCTATCAGACGGTCACCTCTGTAGCTGTAGTGTCATTTTTCCTATGGTCCAATGTGTAAATTAAACAAAAAAGTGCACGTTTGTTATGATGTCCAAGATGGGGACCAGGATGTGGACATAATAAAAAATTAGGGAACATGATAGGAGACATTTCTACAATACATATAATCATTCTTATCTATCTAATACGATGACAACAGCTCTCCATACCTGCAGTCCACCACAAGGACCACCCTCTCTAATCCCTGAAAAATGAAATCATCCTCAGTGACGAAGAGAGGGGGCTAAGCGCCCCCATGGTCTCAGAGCATTAACTCTTCTAAGAGTCCTAAGAGTCCTGCTCACACTGATGGGGTGCAGCTGTGGGACCCTATTTTCAGAGATGATGTCCTCCACCCAACTCTCAAAAAGCTGAAAGGGTCTTCAGTAAAGATGGATAGTCGAGCTAGGCTATCAGACGGTCACCTCTGTAGCTGTAGTGTCATTTTTCCTATGGTCCAATGTGTAAATTAAACAAAAAAGTGCACGTTTGTTATGATGTCCAAGATGGGGACCAGGATGTGGACATAATAAAAAATTAGGGAACATGATAGGAGACATTTCTACAATACATATAATCATTCTTATCTATCTAATACGATGACAACAGCTCTCCATACCTGCAGTCCACCACAAGGACCACCCTCTCTAATCCCTGAAAAATGAAATCATCCTCAGTGACGAAGAGAGGGGGCCAAGCGCCCCCCATGGTACCAGAGCATTGACTCTTCTAAGAGTCCTAAGAGTCCTGCTCACACTGATGGGGTGAAGCTGTGGGACCCTATTTTCAGAGATGATGTCCTCCACCCGACTCTCAAAAAGCTGAAAGGGTCTTCAGTAGAGATGGATAGTCGAGCTGGGCTATCAGACGGTCACCTCTGTAGCTGTAGTGTCATTTTTCCTATGGTCCAATGTGTAAATTAAACAAAAAAGTGCACGTTTGTTATGATGTCCAAGATGGGGACCAAGATGTGGACATAATAAAAAATTAGGGAACATGATAGGAGACATTTCTACAATACATATAATCATTCTTATCTATCTAATACGATGACAACAGCTCTCCATACCTGCAGTCCACCACAAGGACCACCCTCTCTAATCCCTGAAAAATGAAATCATCCTCAGTGACGAAGAGAGGGGGCTAAGCGCCCCCATGGTCTCAGAGCATTAACTCTTCTAAGAGTCCTAAGAGTCCTGCTCACACTGATGGGGTGCAGCTGTGGGACCCTATTTTCAGAGATGATGTCCTCCACCCAACTCTCAAAAAGCTGAAAGGGTCTTCAGTAGAGATGGATAGTCGAGCTGGGCTATCAGACGGTCACCTCTGTAGCTGTAGTGTCATTTTTCCTATGGTCCAATGTGTAAATTAAACAAAAAAGTGCACGTTTGTTATGATGTCCAAGATGGGGACCAGGATGTGGACATAATAAAAAATTAGGGAACATGATAGGAGACATTTCTACAATACATATAATCATTCTTATCTATCTAATACGATGACAACAGCTCTCCATACCTGCAGTCCACCACAAGGACCACCCTCTCTAATCCCTGAAAAATGAAATCATCCTCAGTGACGAAGAGAGGGGGCCAAGCGCCCCCCATGGTACCAGAGCATTGACTCTTCTAAGAGTCCTAAGAGTCCTGCTCACACTGATGGGGTGAAGCTGTGGGACCCTATTTTCAGAGATGATGTCCTCCACCCAACTCTCAAAAAGCTGAAAGGGTCTTCAGTAGAGATGGATAGTCGAGCTGGGCTATCAGACGGTCACCTCTGTAGCTGTAGTGTCATTTTTCCTATGGTCCAATGTGTAAATTAAACAAAAAAGTGCACGTTTGTTATGATGTCCAAGATGGGGACCAGGATGTGGACATAATAAGAAATTAGGGAACATGATAGGAGACATTTCTACAATACATATAATCATTCTTATCTATTTAATACGATGACAACAGCTCTCCATACCTGCAGTCCACCACAAGGACCACCCTCTCTAATCCCTGAAAAATGAAATCATCCTCAGTGACGAAGAGTGGGGGCTAAGCGCCCCCCATGGTCTCAGAGCATTGACTCTTCTAAGAGTCCTAAGAGTCCTGCTCACACTGATGGGGTGCAGCTGTGGGACCCTATTTTCAGAGATGATGTCCTCCACCCAACTCTCAAAAAGCTGAAAGGGTCTTCAGTAGAGATGGATAGTCGAGCTGGGCTATCAGACGGTCACCTCTGTAGCTGTAGTGTCATTTTTCCTATGGTCCAATGTGTAAATTAAACAAAAAAGTGCACGTTTGTTATGATGTCCAAGATGGGGACCAGGATGTGGACATAATAAAAAATTAGGGAACATGATAGGAGACATTTCTACAATACATATAATCATTCTTATCTATCTAATACGATGACAACAGCTCTCCATACCTGCAGTCCACCACAAGGACCACCCTCTCTAATCCCTGAAAAATGAAATCATCCTCAGTGACGAAGAGAGGGGGCTAAGCGCCCCCATGGTCTCAGAGCATTAACTCTTCTAAGAGTCCTAAGAGTCCTGCTTACACTGATGGGTTGCAGCTGTGGGACCCTATTTTCAGAGATGATGTCCTCCACCCAACTCTCAAAAAGCTGAAAGGGTCTTCAGTAGAGATGGATAGTCGAGCTGGGCTATCAGACGGTCACCTCTGTAGCTGTAGTGTCATTTTTCCTATGGTCCAATGTGTAAATTAAACAAAAAAGTGCACGTTTGTTATGATGTCCAAGATGGGGACCAGGATGTGGACATAATAAAAAATTAGGGAACATGATAGGAGACATTTCTACAATACATATAATCATTCTTATCTATCTAATATGATGATAACAGCTCTCCATATCTGCAGTCCACCACAAGGACCACCCTCTCTAATCCCTGAAAAATGAAATCATCCTCAGTGATGAAGAGAGGGGGCTAAGTGCCCCCAATGGTCTCAGAGCATTGACTCTTCTAAGAGTCCTAAGAGTCCTGCTCACACTGATGGGGTGCAGCTGTGGGACCCTATTTTCAGAGATGATGTCCTCCACCCAACTCTCAAAAAGCTGAAAGGGTCTTCAGTAGAGATGGATAGTCGAGCTGGGCTATCAGACGGTCACCTCTGTAGCTGTAGTGTCATTTTTCCTATGGTCCAATGTGTAAATTAAACAAAAAAGTGCACATTTGTTATGATGTTCAAGATGGGGACCAGGATGTGGACATAATAAAAAATTAGGGAACATGATAGGAGACATTTCTACAATACATATAATCATTCTTATCTATCTAATACGATCACAACAGCTCTCCATACCTGCAGTCCACCACAAGGACCACTCTCTCTAATCCCTGAAAAATGAAATCATCCTCAGTGACGAAGAGAGGGGGCTAAGCGCCCCCCATGGTCTCAGAGCATTGACTCTTCTAAGAGTCCTAAGATTCCTGCTCACACTGATGGGGTGCAGCTGTGGGACCCTATTTTCAGAGATGATGTCCTCCACCCAACTCTCAAAAAGCTGAAAGGGTCTTCAGTAGAGATGGATAGTCGAGCTGGGCTATCAGACGGTCACCTCTGTAGCTGTAGTGTCATTTTTCCTATGGTCCAATGTGTAAATTAAACAAAAAAGTGCACGTTTGTTATGATTTCCAAGATGGGGACCAGGATGTGGACATAATAAAAAAATAGGGAACATGATAGGAGACATTTCTACAATACATATAATCATTCTTATCTATCTAATACGATGACAACAGCTCTCCATACCTGCAGTCCACCACAAGGACCACCCTCTCTATTCCCTGAAAAGTGAAATCATCCTCAGTGACGAAGAGAGGGGGCTAAGCGCCCCCCATGGTCTCAGAGCATTGACTCTTCTAAGAGTCCTAAGAGTCCTGCTCACACTGATGGGGTGCAGCTGTGGGACCCTATTTTCAGAGATGATGTTCTCCACCCAACTCTCAAAAAGCTGAAAGGGTCTTCAGTAGAGATGGATAGTCGAGCTGGGCTATCAGACGGTCACCTCTGTAGCTGTAGTGTCATTTTTCCTATGGTCCAATGTGTAAATTAAACAAAAAAGTGCACGTTTGTTATGATGTCCAAGATGGGGACCAGGATGTGGACATAATAAAAAATTAGGGAACATGATAGGAGACATTTCTACAATACATATAATCATTCTTATCTATTTAATACGATGACAACAGCTCTCCATACCTGCAGTCCACCACAAGGACCACCCTCTCTAATCCCTGAAAAATGAAATCATCCTCAGTGACGAAGAGAGGGGGCTAAGCGCCCCCCATGGTCTCAGAGCATTGACTCTTCTAAGAGTCCTAAGAGTCCTGCTCACACTGATGGGGTGCAGCTGTGGGACCCTATTTTCAGAGATGATGTCCTCCACCCAACTCTCAAAAAGCTGAAAGGGTCTTCAGTAGAGATGGATAGTCGAGCTGGGCTATCAGACGGTCACCTCTGTAGCTGTAATGTCATTTTTCCTATGGTCCAATGTGTAAATTAAACAAAAAAGTGCACGTTTGTTATGATGTCCAAGATGGGGACCAGGATGTGGACATAATAAAAAATTAGGGAACATGATAGGAGACATTTCTACAATACATATAATCATTCTTATCTATCTAATACGATGATAAAAGCTCTCCATATCTGCAGTCCACCACAAGGACCACCCTCTCTAATCCCTGAAAAATGAAATCATCCTCAGTGATGAAGAGAGGGGGCTAAGTGCCCCCAATGGTTTTAGAGCATTGACTCTTCTAAGAGTCCTAAGAGTCCTGCTCACACTGATGGGGTGCAGCTGTGGGACCCTATTTTCAGAGATGATGTCCTCCACCCAACTCTCAAAAAGCTGAAAGGGTCTTCAGTAGAGATGGATAGTCGAGCTGGGCTATCAGACGGTCACCTCTGTAGCTGTAGTGTCATTTTTCCTGTGGTCCAATGTGTAAATTAAACAAAAAAGTGCACGTTTGTTATGATGTCCAAGATGGGGACCAGGATGTGGACATAATAAAAAATTAGGGAACATGATAGGAGACATTTCTACAATACATATAATCATTCTTATCTATCTAATACGATGACAACAGCTCTCCATACCTGCAGTCCACCACAAGGACCACCCTCTCTAATCCCTGAAAAATGAAATCATCCTCAGTGATGAAGAGAGGGGGCTAAGTGCCCCCAATGGTCTCAGAGCATTGACTCTTCTAAGAGTCCTAAGAGTCCTGCTCACACTGATGGGGTGCAGCTGTGGGACCCTATTTTCAGAGATGATGTCCTCCACCCAACTCTCAAAAAGCTGAAAGGGTCTTCAGTAGAGATGGATAGTCGAGCTGGGCTATCAGACGGTCAACTCTGTAGCTGTAGTGTCATTTTTCCTATGGTCCAATGTGTAAATTAAACAAAAAAGTGCACGTTTGTTATGATGTTCAAGATGGGGACCAGGATGTGGACATAATAAAAAATTAGGGAACATGATAGGAGACATTTCTACAATACATATAATCATTCTTATCTATCTAATACGATCACAACAGCTCTCCATACCTGCAGTCCACCACAAGGACCACTCTCTCTAATCCCTGAAAAATGAAATCATCCTCAGTGACGAAGAGAGGGGGCTAAGCGCCCCCCATGGTCTCAGAGCATTGACTCTTCTAAGAGTCCTAAGATTCCTGCTCACACTGATGGGGTGCAGCTGTGGGACCCTATTTTCAGAGATGATGTCCTCCACCCAACTCTCAAAAAGCTGAAAGGGTCTTCAGTAGAGATGGATAGTCGAGCTGGGCTATCAGACGGTCACCTCTGTAGCTGTAGTGTCATTTTTCCTATGGTCCAATGTGTAAATTAAACAAAAAAGTGCACGTTTGTTATGATTTCCAAGATGGGGACCAGGATGTGGACATAATAAAAAAATAGGGAACATGATAGGAGACATTTCTACAATACATATAATCATTCTTATCTATCTAATACGATGACAACAGCTCTCCATACCTGCAGTCCACCACAAGGACCACCCTCTCTATTCCCTGAAAAGTGAAATCATCCTCAGTGACGAAGAGAGGGGGCTAAGCGCCCCCCATGGTCTCAGAGCATTGACTCTTCTAAGAGTCCTAAGAGTCCTGCTCACACTGATGGGGTGCAGCTGTGGGACCCTATTTTCAGAGATGATGTTCTCCACCCAACTCTCAAAAAGCTGAAAGGGTCTTCAGTAGAGATGGATAGTCGAGCTGGGCTATCAGACGGTCACCTCTGTAGCTGTAGTGTCATTTTTCCTATGGTCCAATGTGTAAATTAAACAAAAAAGTGCACGTTTGTTATGATGTCCAAGATGGGGACCAGGATGTGGACATAATAAAAAATTAGGGAACATGATAGGAGACATTTCTACAATACATATAATCATTCTTATCTATTTAATACGATGACAACAGCTCTCCATACCTGCAGTCCACCACAAGGACCACCCTCTCTAATCCCTGAAAAATGAAATCATCCTCAGTGACGAAGAGAGGGGGCTAAGCGCCCCCCATGGTCTCAGAGCATTGACTCTTCTAAGAGTCCTAAGAGTCCTGCTCACACTGATGGGGTGCAGCTGTGGGACCCTATTTTCAGAGATGATGTCCTCCACCCAACTCTTAAAAAGCTGAAAGGGTCTTCAGCAGAGATGGATAGTCGAGCTGGGCTATCAGACGGTCACCTCTGTAGCTGTAGTGTCATTTTTCCTATGGTCCAATGTGTAAATTAAACAAAAAAGTGCACGTTTGTTATGATGTCCAAGATGGGGACCAGGATGTGGACATAATAAAAAATTAGGGAACATGATAGGAGACATTTCTACAATACATATAATCATTCTTATCTATCTAATACGATGATAAAAGCTCTCCATATCTGCAGTCCACCACAAGGACCACCCTCTCTAATCCCTGAAAAATGAAATCATCCTCAGTGATGAAGAGAGGGGGCTAAGTGCCCCCAATGGTTTTAGAGCATTGACTCTTCTAAGAGTCCTAAGAGTCCTGCTCACACTGATGGGGTGCAGCTGTGGGACCCTATTTTCAGAGATGATGTCCTCCACCCAACTCTCAAAAAGCTGAAAGGGTCTTCAGTAGAGATGGATAGTCGAGCTGGGCTATCAGACGGTCACCTCTGTAGCTGTAGTGTCATTTTTCCTATGGTCCAATGTGTAAATTAAACAAAAAAGTGCACGTTTGTTATGATGTCCAAGATGGGGACCAGGATGTGGACATAATAAAAAATTAGGGAACATGATAGGAGACATTTCTACAATACATATAATCATTCTTATCTATCTAATACGATGACAACAGCTCTCCATACCTGCAGTCCACCACAAGGACCACCCTCTCTAATCCCTGAAAAATGAAATCATCCTCAGTGATGAAGAGAGGGGACTAAGTGCCCCCAATGGTCTCAGAGCATTGACTCTTCTAAGAGTCCTAAGAGTCCTGCTCACACTGATGGGGTGCAGCTGTGGGACCCTATTTTCAGAGATGATGTCCTCCACCCAACTCTCAAAAAGCTGAAAGGGTCTTCAGTAGAGATGGATAGTCGAGCTGGGCTATCAGACGGTCACCTCTGTAGCTGTAGTGTCATTTTTCCTATGGTCCAATGTGTAAATTAAACAAAAAAGTGCACGTTTGTTATGATGTTCAAGATGGGGACCAGGATGTGGACATAATAAAAAATTAGGGAACATGATAGGAGACATTTCTACAATACATATAATCATTCTTATCTATCTAATACGATCACAACAGCTCTCCATACCTGCAGTCCACCACAAGGACCACTCTCTCTAATCCCTGAAAAATGAAATCATCCTCAGTGACGAAGAGAGGGGGCTAAGCGCCCCCCATGGTCTCAGAGCATTGACTCTTCTAAGAGTCCTAAGATTCCTGCTCACACTGATGGGGTGCAGCTGTGGGACCCTATTTTCAGAGATGATGTCCTCCACCCAACTTTCAAAAAGCTGAAAGGGTCTTCAGTAGAGATGGATAGTCGAGCTGGGCTATCAGACGGTCACCTCTGTAGCTGTAGTGTCATTTTTCCTATGGTCCAATGTGTAAATTAAACAAAAAAGTGCACGTTTGTTATGATGTCCAAGATGGGGACCAGGATGTGGACATAATAAAAAATTAGGGAACATGATAGGAGACATTTCTACAATACATATAATCATTCTTATCTATTTAATACGATGACAACAGCTCTCCATACCTGCAGTCCACCACAAGGACCACCCTCTCTAATCCCTGAAAAATGAAATCATCCTCAGTGACGAAGAGAGGGGGCTAAGCGCCCCCCATGGTCTCAGAGCATTGACTCTTCTAAGAGTCCTAAGAGTCCTGCTCACACTGATGGGGTGCAGCTGTGGGACCCTATTTTCAGAGATGATGTCCTCCACCCAACTCTTAAAAAGCTGAAAGGGTCTTCAGTAGAGATGGATAGTCGAGCTGGGCTATCAGACGGTCACCTCTGTAGCTGTAGTGTCATTTTTCCTATGGTCCAATGTGTAAATTAAACAAAAAAGTGCACGTTTGTTATGATGTCCAAGATGGGGACCAGGATGTGGACATAATAAAAAATTAGGGAACATGATAGGAGACATTTCTACAATACATATAATCATTCTTATCTATCTAATACGATGACAACAGCTCTCCATACCTGCAGTCCACCACAAGGACCACCCTCTCTAATCCCTGAAAAATGAAATCATCCTCAGTGATGAAGAGAGGGGACTAAGTGCCCCCAATGGTCTCAGAGCATTGACTCTTCTAAGAGTCCTAAGAGTCCTGCTCACACTGATGGGGTGCAGCTGTGGGACCCTATTTTCAGAGATGATGTCCTCCACCCAACTCTCAAAAAGCTGAAAGGGTCTTCAGTAGAGATGGATAGTCGAGCTGGGCTATCAGACGGTCACCTCTGTAGCTGTAGTGTCATTTTTCCTATGGTCCAATGTGTAAATTAAACAAAAAAGTGCACGTTTGTTATGATGTTCAAGATGGGGACCAGGATGTGGACATAATAAAAAATTAGGGAACATGATAGGAGACATTTCTACAATACATATAATCATTCTTATCTATCTAATACGATCACAACAGCTCTCCATACCTGCAGTCCACCACAAGGACCACTCTCTCTAATCCCTGAAAAATGAAATCATCCTCAGTGACGAAGAGAGGGGGCTAAGCGCCCCCCATGGTCTCAGAGCATTGACTCTTCTAAGAGTCCTAAGATTCCTGCTCACACTGATGGGGTGCAGCTGTGGGACCCTATTTTCAGAGATGATGTCCTCCACCCAACTTTCAAAAAGCTGAAAGGGTCTTCAGTAGAGATGGATAGTCGAGCTGGGCTATCAGACGGTCACCTCTGTAGCTGTAGTGTCATTTTTCCTATGGTCCAATGTGTAAATTAAACAAAAAAGTGCACGTTTGTTATGATGTCCAAGATGGGGACCAGGATGTGGACATAATAAAAAATTAGGGAACATGATAGGAGACATTTCTACAATACATATAATCATTCTTATCTATCTAATACGATGACAACAGCTCTCCATACCTGCAGTCCACCACAAGGACCACCCTCTCTAATCCCTGAAAAATGAAATCATCCTCAGTGACGAAGAGAGGGGGCCAAGCGCCCCCCATGGTACCAGAGCATTGACTCTTCTAAGAGTCCTAAGAGTCCTGCTCACACTGATGGGGTGAAGCTGTGGGACCCTATTTTCAGAGATGATGTCCTCCACCCAACTCTCAAAAAGCTGAAAGGGTCTTCAGTAGAGATGGATAGTCGAGCTGGGCTATCAGACGGTCACCTCTGTAGCTGTAGTGTCATTTTTCCTATGGTCCAATGTGTAAATTAAACAAAAAAGTGCACGTTTGTTATGATGTCCAAGATGGGGACCAGGATGTGGACATAATAAGAAATTAGGGAACATGATAGGAGACATTTCTACAATACATATAATCATTCTTATCTATCTAATACGATCACAACAGCTCTCCATACCTGCAGTCCACCACAAGGACCACTCTCTCTAATCCCTGAAAAATTAAATCATCCTCAGTGACGAAGAGAGGGGGCTAAGCGCCCCCATGGTCTCAGAGCATTGACTCTTCTAAGAGTCCTAAGATTCCTGCTCACACTGATGGGGTGCAGCTGTGGGACCCTATTTTCAGAGATGATGTCCTCCACCCAACTCTCAAAAAGCTGAAAGGGTCTTCAGTAGAGATGGATAGTCGAGCTGGGCTATCAGACGGTCACCTCTGTAGCTGTAGTGTCATTTTTCCTATGGTCCAATGTGTAAATTAAACAAAAAAGTGCACGTTTGTTATGATTTCCAAGATGGGGACCAGGATGTGGACATAATAAAAAAATAGGGAACATGATAGGAGACATTTCTACAATACATATAATCATTCTTATCTATCTAATACGATGACAACAGCTCTCCATACCTGCAGTCCACCACAAGGACCACCCTCTCTATTACCTGAAAAGTGAAATCATCCTCAGTGACGAAGAGAGGGGGCTAAGCGCCCCCCATGGTCTCAGAGCATTGACTCTTCTAAGAGTCCTAAGAGTCCTGCTCACACTGATAGGGTGCAGCTGTGGGACCCTATTTTCAGAGATGATGTTCTCTACCCAACTCTCAAAAAGCTGAAAGGGTCTTCAGTAGAGATGGATAGTCGAGCTGGGCTATCAGACGGTCACCTCTGTAGCTGTAGTGTCATTTTTCCTATGGTCCAATGTGTAAATTAAACAAAAAAGTGCACGTTTGTTATGATGTCCAAGATGGGGACCAGGATGTGGACATAATAAAAAATTAGGGAACATGATAGGAGACATTTCTACAATACATATAATCATTCTTATCTATTTAATACGATGACAACAGCTCTCCATACCTGCAGTCCACCACAAGGACCACCCTCTCTAATCCCTGAAAAATGAAATCATCCTCAGTGACGAAGAGTGGGGGCTAAGCGCCCCCCATGGTCTCAGAGCATTGACTCTTCTAAGAGTCCTAAGAGTCCTGCTCACACTGATGGGGTGCAGCTGTGGGACCCTATTTTCAGAGATGATGTCCTCCACCCAACTCTCAAAAAGCTGAAAGGGTCTTCAGTAGAGATGGATAGTCGAGCTGGGCTATCAGACGGTCACCTCTGTAGCTGTAGTGTCATTTTTCCTATGGTCCAATGTGTAAATTAAACAAAAAAGTGCACGTTTGTTATGATGTCCAAGATGGGGACCAGGATGTGGACATAATAAAAAATTAGGGAACATGATAGGAGACATTTCTACAATACATATAATCATTCTTATCTATCTAATACGATGACAACAGCTCTCCATACCTGCAGTCCACCACAAGGACCACCCTCTCTAATCCCTGAAAAATGAAATCATCCTCAGTGACGAAGAGAGGGGGCTAAGCGCCCCCATGGTCTCAGAGCATTAACTCTTCTAAGAGTCCTAAGAGTCCTGCTTACACTGATGGGTTGCAGCTGTGGGACCCTATTTTCAGAGATGATGTCCTCCACCCAACTCTCAAAAAGCTGAAAGGGTCTTCAGTAGAGATGGATAGTCGAGCTGGGCTATCAGACGGTCACCTCTGTAGCTGTAGTGTCATTTTTCCTATGGTCCAATGTGTAAATTAAACAAAAAAGTGCACGTTTGTTATGATGTCCAAGATGGGGACCAGGATGTGGACATAATAAAAAATTAGGGAACATGATAGGAGACATTTCTACAATACATATAATCATTCTTATCTATCTAATATGATGATAACAGCTCTCCATATCTGCAGTCCACCACAAGGACCACCCTCTCTAATCCCTGAAAAATGAAATCATCCTCAGTGATGAAGAGAGGGGGCTAAGTGCCCCCAATGGTCTCAGAGCATTGACTCTTCTAAGAGTCCTAAGAGTCCTGCTCACACTGATGGGGTGCAGCTGTGGGACCCTATTTTCAGAGATGATGTCCTCCACCCAACTCTCAAAAAGCTGAAAGGGTCTTCAGTAGAGATGGATAGTCGAGCTGGGCTATCAGACGGTCACCTCTGTAGCTGTAGTGTCATTTTTCCTATGGTCCAATGTGTAAATTAAACAAAAAAGTGCACGTTTGTTATGATGTTCAAGATGGGGACCAGGATGTGGACATAATAAAAAATTAGGGAACATGATAGGAGACATTTCTACAATACATATAATCATTCTTATCTATCTAATACGATCACAACAGCTCTCCATACCTGCAGTCCACCACAAGGACCACTCTCTCTAATCCCTGAAAAATGAAATCATCCTCAGTGACGAAGAGAGGGGGCTAAGCGCCCCCCATGGTCTCAGAGCATTGACTCTTCTAAGAGTCCTAAGATTCCTGCTCACACTGATGGGGTGCAGCTGTGGGACCCTATTTTCAGAGATGATGTCCTCCACCCAACTCTCAAAAAGCTGAAAGGGTCTTCAGTAGAGATGGATAGTCGAGCTGGGCTATCAGACGGTCACCTCTGTAGCTGTAGTGTCATTTTTCCTATGGTCCAATGTGTAAATTAAACAAAAAAGTGCACGTTTGTTATGATGTCCAAGATGGGGACCAGGATGTGGACATAATAAAAAATTAGGGAACATGATAGGAGACATTTCTACAATACATATAATCATTCTTATCTATCTAATACGATGATAAAAGCTCTCCATATCTGCAGTCCACCACAAGGACCACCCTCTCTAATCCCTGAAAAATGAAATCATCCTCAGTGATGAAGAGAGGGGGCTAAGTGCCCCCAATGGTTTTAGAGCATTGACTCTTCTAAGAGTCCTAAGAGTCCTGCTCACACTGATGGGGTGCAGCTGTGGGACCCTATTTTCAGAGATGATGTCCTCCACCCAACTCTCAAAAAGCTGAAAGGGTCTTCAGTAGAGATGGATAGTCGAGCTGGGCTATCAGACGGTCACCTCTGTAGCTGTAGTGTCATTTTTCCTATGGTCCAATGTGTAAATTAAACAAAAAAGTGCACGTTTGTTATGATGTCCAAGATGGGGACCAGGATGTGGACATAATAAAAAATTAGGGAACATGATAGGAGACATTTCTACAATACATATAATCATTCTTATCTATCTAATACGATGACAACAGCTCTCCATACCTGCAGTCCACCACAAGGACCACCCTCTCTAATCCCTGAAAAATGAAATCATCCTCAGTGATGAAGAGAGGGGGCTAAGTGCCCCCAATGGTCTCAGAGCATTGACTCTTCTAAGAGTCCTAAGAGTCCTGCTCACACTGATGGGGTGCAGCTGTGGGACCCTATTTTCAGAGATGATGTCCTCCACCCAACTCTCAAAAAGCTGAAAGGGTCTTCAGTAGAGATGGATAGTCGAGCTGGGCTATCAGACGGTCACCTCTGTAGCTGTAGTGTCATTTTTCCTATGGTCCAATGTGTAAATTAAACAAAAAAGTGCACGTTTGTTATGATGTTCAAGATGGGGACCAGGATGTGGACATAATAAAAAATTAGGGAACATGATAGGAGACATTTCTACAATACATATAATCATTCTTATCTATCTAATACGATCACAACAGCTCTCCATACCTGCAGTCCACCACAAGGACCACTCTCTCTAATCCCTGAAAAATGAAATCATCCTCAGTGACGAAGAGAGGGGGCTAAGCGCCCCCCATGGTCTCAGAGCATTGACTCTTCTAAGAGTCCTAAGATTCCTGCTCACACTGATGGGGTGCAGCTGTGGGACCCTATTTTCAGAGATGATGTCCTCCACCCAACTTTCAAAAAGCTGAAAGGGTCTTCAGTAGAGATGGATAGTCGAGCTGGGCTATCAGACGGTCACCTCTGTAGCTGTAGTGTCATTTTTCCTATGGTCCAATGTGTAAATTAAACAAAAAAGTGCACGTTTGTTATGATTTCCAAGATGGGGACCAGGATGTGGACATAATAAAAAAATAGAGAACATGATAGGAGACATTTCTACAATACATATAATCATTCTTAGCTATCTAATACGATGACAACAGCTCTCCATACCTGCAGTCCACCACAAGGACCACCCTCTCTATTCCCTGAAAAGTGAAATCATCCTCAGTGACGAAGAGAGGGGGCTAAGCGCCCCCCATGGTCTCAGAGCATTGACTCTTCTAAGAGTCCTAAGAGTCCTGCTCACACTGATGGGGTGCAGCTGTGGGACCCTATTTTCAGAGATGATGTTCTCCACCCAACTCTCAAAAAGCTGAAAGGGTCTTCAATAGAGATGGATAGTCGAGCTGGGCTATCAGACGGTCACCTCTGTAGCTGTAGTGTCATTTTTCCTATGGTCCAATGTGTAAATTAAACAAAAAAGTGCACGTTTGTTATGATGCTCAAGATGGGGACCAGGATGTGGACATAATAAAAAATTAGGGAACATGATAGGAGACATTT
This sequence comes from Anomaloglossus baeobatrachus, assembly GCF_048569485.1. Classification (NCBI taxonomy): domain Eukaryota; kingdom Metazoa; phylum Chordata; class Amphibia; order Anura; family Aromobatidae; genus Anomaloglossus; species Anomaloglossus baeobatrachus. The sequence continues at coordinate 23,011 of NW_027442825.1, forward strand.
CTACAATACATATAATCATTCTTATCTATTTAATACGATGACAACAGCTCTCCATACCTGCAGTCCACCACAAGGACCACCCTCTCTAATCCCTGAAAAATGAAATCATCCTCAGTGACGAAGAGAGGGGGCTAAGCGCCCCCCATGGTCTCAGAGCATTGACTCTTCTAAGAGTCCTAAGAGTCCTGCTCACACTGATGGGGTGCAGCTGTGGGACCCTATTTTCAGAGATGATGTCCTCCACCCAACTCTCAAAAAGCTGAAAGGGTCTTCAGTAGAGATGGATAGTCGAGCTGGGCTATCAGACGGTCACCTCTGTAGCTGTAGTGTCATTTTTCCTATGGTCCAATGTGTAAATTAAACAAAAATGTGCACGTTTGTTATGATGTCCAAGATGGGGACCAGGATGTGGACATAATAAAAAATTAGGGAACATGATAGGAGACATTTCTACAATACATATAATCATTCTTATCTATCTAATACGATGATAACAGCCCTCGATAACTGCAGTCCACCACAAGGACCACCCTCTCTAATCCCTGAAAAATGAAATCATCCTCAGTGATGAAGAAAGGGGGCTAAGTGCCCCCAATGGTCTCAGAGCATTGACTCTTCTAAGAGTCCTAAGAGTCCTGCTCACACTGATGGGGTGCAGCTGTGGGACCCTATTTTCAGAGATGATGTCCTCCACCCAACTCTCAAAAAGCTGAAAGGGTCTTCAGTAGAGATGGATAGTCGAGCTGGGCTATCAGACGGTCACCTCTGTAGCTGTAGTGTCATTTTTCCTATGGTCCAATGTGTAAATTAAACAAAAAAGTGCACGTTTGTTATGATGTCCAAGATGGGGACCAGGATGTGGACATAATAAAAAATTAGGGAACATGATAGGAGACATTTCTACAATACATATAATCATTCTTATCTATCTAATACGATGACAACAGCTCTCCATACCTGCAGTCCACCACAAGGACCACCCTCTCTAATCCCTGAAAAATGAAATCATCCTCAGTGACGAAGAGAGGGGGCTAAGCGCCCCCATGGTCTCAGAGCATTAACTCTTCTAAGAGTCCTAAGAGTCCTGCTCACACTGATGGGGTGCAGCTGTGGGACCCTATTTTCAGAGATGATGTCCTCCACCCAACTCTCAAAAAGCTGAAAGGGTCTTCAGTAGAGATGGATAGTCGAGCTGGGCTATCAGACGGTCACCTCTGTAGCTGTAGTGTCATTTTTCCTATGGTCCAATGTGTAAATTAAACAAAAAAGTGCACGTTTGTTATGATGTCCAAGATGGGGACCAGGATGTGGACATAATAAAAAATTAGGGAACATGATAGGAGACATTTCTACAATACATATAATCATTCTTATCTATCTAATACGATGACAACAGCTCTCCATACCTGCAGTCCACCACAAGGACCACCCTCTCTAATCCCTGAAAAATGAAATCATCCTCAGGGACGAAGAGAGGGGGCTAAGCGCCCCCCATGGTTTTAGAGCATTGACTCTTCTAAGAGTCCTAAGAGTCCTGCTTACACTGATGGGGTGCAGCTGTGGGACCCAATTTTAAGAGATGATGTCCTCCACCCAACTCTCAAAAAGCTGAAAGGGTCTTCAGTAGAGATGGATAGTCGAGCTTGGCTATCAGACGGTCACCTCTGTAGCTGTAGTGTCATTTTTCCTATGGTCCAATGTGTAAATTAAACAAAAAAGTGCACGTTTGTTATGATGTCCAAGATGGGGACCAGGATGTGGACATAATAAAAAATTAGGGAACATGATAGGAGACATTTCTACAATACATATAATCATTCTTATCTATCTAATACGATGACAACAGCTCTCCATACCTGCAGTCCACCACAAGGACCACCCTCTCTAATCCCTGAAAAATGAAATCATCCTCAGTGACGAAGAGAGGGGGCCAAGCGCCCCCCATGGTCTCAGAGCATTAACTCTTCTAAGAGTCCTAAGAGTCCTGCTCACACTGATGGGGTGCAGCTGTGGGACCCTATTTTCAGAGATGATGTCCTCCACCCAACTCTCAAAAAGCTGAAAGGGTCTTCAGTAGAGATGGATAGTCGAGCTGGGCTATCAGACGGTCACCTCTGTAGCTGTAGTGTCATTTTTCCTATGGTCCAATGTGTAAATTAAACAAAAAAGTGCACGTTTGTTATGATGTCCAAGATGGGGACCAGGATGTGGACATAATAAAAAATTAGGGAACATGATAGGAGACATTTCTACAATACATATAATCATTCTTATCTATCTAATACGATGATAACAGCTCTCCATACCTGCAGTCCACCACAAGGACCACCCTCCCTAATCCCTGAAAAATGAAATCATCCTCAGTGACGAAGAGAGGGGGCTAAGTGCCCCCAATGGTCTCAGAGCATTGACTCTTCTAAGAGTCCTAAGAGTCCTGCTCACACTGATGGGGTGCAGCTGTGGGACCCTATTTTCAGAGATGATGTCCTCCACCCAACTCTCAAAAAGCTGAAAGAGTCTTCAGTAGAGATGGATAGTCGAGCTGGGCTATCAGACGGTCACCTCTGTAGCTGTAGTGTCATTTTTCCTATGGTCCAATGTGTAAATTAAACAAAAAAGTGCACGTTTGTTATGATGTCCAAGATGGGGACCAGGATGTGGACATAATAAAAAATTAGGGAACATGATAGGAGACATTTCTACAATACATATAATCATTCTTATCTATCTAATACGATGACAACAGCTCTCCATACCTGCAGTCCACCACAAGGACCACCCTCTCTAATCCCTGAAAAATGAAATCATCCTCAGTGACGAAGAGAGGGGGCTAAGCGCCCCCATGGTCTCAGAGCATTAACTCTTCTAAGAGTCCTAAGAGTCCTGCTCACACTGATGGGGTGCAGCTGTGGGACCCTATTTTCAGAGATGATGTCCTCCACCCAACTCTCAAAAAGCTGAAAGGGTCTTCAGTAGAGATGGATAGTCGAGCTGGGCTACCAGACGGTCACCTCTGTAGCTGTAGTGTCATTTTTCCTATGGTCCAATGTGTAAATTAAACAAAAAAGTGCACGTTTGTTATGATTTCCAAGATGGGGACCAGGATGTGGACATAATAAAAAAATAGGGAACATGATAGGAGACATTTCTACAATACATATAATCATTCTTATCTATCTAATACGATGACAACAGCTCTCCATACCTGCAGTCCACCACAAGGACCACCCTCTCTATTCCCTGAAAAGTGAAATCATCCTCAGTGACGAAGAGAGGGGGCTAAGCGCCCCCCATGGTCTCAAAACATTGACTCTTCTAAGAGTCCTAAGAGTCCTGCTCACACTGATGGGGTGCAGCTGTGGGACCCTATTTTCAGAGATGATGTTCTCCACCCAACTCTCAAAAAGCTGAAAGGGTCTTCAGTAGAGATGGATAGTCGAGCTGGGCTATCAGACGGTCACCTCTGTAGCTGTAGTGTCATTTTTCCTATGGTCCAATGTGTAAATTAAACAAAAAAGTGCACGTTTGTTATGATGTCCAAGATGGGGACCAGGATGTGGACATAATAAAAAATTAGGGAACATGATAGGAGACATTTCTACAATACATATAATCATTCTTATCTATTTAATACGATGACAACAGCTCTCCATACCTGCAGTCCACCACAAGGACCACCCTCTCTAATCCCTGAAAAATGAAATCATCCTCAGTGACGAAGAGAGGGGGCTAAGCGCCCCCCATGGTCTCAGAGCATTGACTCTTCTAAGAGTCCTAAGAGTCCTGCTCACACTGATGGGGTGCAGCTGTGGGACCCTATTTTCAGAGATGATGTCCTCCACCCAACTCTCAAAAAGCTGAAAGGGTCTTCAGTAGAGATGGATTGTCGAGCTGGGCTATCAGACGGTCACCTCTGTAGCTGTAGTGTCATTTTTCCTATGGTCCAATGTGTAAATTAAACAAAAAAGTGCACGTTTGTTATGATGTCCAAGATGGGGACCAGGATGTGGACATAATAAAAAATTAGGGAACATGATAGGAGACATTTCTACAATACATATAATCATTCTTATCTATCTAATACGATGATAACAGCTCTCCATACCTGCAGTCCACCACAAGGACCACCCTCCCTAATCCCTGAAAAATGAAATCATCCTCAGTGACGAAGAGAGGGGGCTAAGTGCCCCCAATGGTCTCAGAGCATTGACTCTTCTAAGAGTCCTAAGAGTCCTGCTCACACTGATGGGGTGCAGCTGTGGGACCCTATTTTCAGAGATGATGTCCTCCACCCAACTCTCAAAAAGCTGAAAGGGTCTTCAGTAGAGATGGATAGTCGAGCTGGGCTATCAGACGGTCACCTCTGTAGCTGTAGTGTCATTTTTCCTATGGTCCAATGTGTAAATTAAACAAAAAAGTGCACGTTTGTTATGATGTCCAAGATGGGGACCAGGATGTGGACATAATAAAAAATTAGGGAACATGATAGGAGACATTTCTACAATACATATAATCATTCTTATCTATCTAATACGATGACAACAGCTCTACATACCTGCAGTCCACCACAAGGACCACCCTCTCTAATCCCTGAAAAATGAAATCATCCTCAGTGACGAAGAGAGGGGGCCAAGCGCCCCCCATGGTACCAGAGCATTGACTCTTCTAAGAGTCCTAAGAGTCCTGCTCACACTGATGGGGTGAAGCTGTGGGACCCTATTTTCAGAGATGATGTCCTCCACCCAACTCTCAAAAAGCTGAAAGGGTCTTCAGTAGAGATGGATAGTCGAGCTGGGCTATCAGACGGTCACCTCTGTAGCTGTAGTGTCATTTTTCCTATGGTCCAATGTGTAAATTAAACAAAAAAGTGCACGTTTGTTATGATGTCCAAGATGGGGACCAGGATGTGGACATAATAAAAAATTAGGGAACATGATAGGAGACATTTCTACAATACATATAATCATTCTTATCTATCTAATACGATGACAACAGCTCTCCATACCTGCAGTCCACCACAAGGACCACCCTCTCTAATCCCTGAAAAATGAAATCATCCTCAGTGACGAAGAGAGGGGGCCAAGCGCCCCCCATGGTACCAGAGCATTGACTCTTCTAAGAGTCCTAAGAGTCCTGCTCACACTGATGGGGTGAAGCTGTGGGACCCTATTTTCAGAGATGATGTCCTCCACCCAACTCTCAAAAAGCTGAAAGGGTCTTCAGTAGAGATGGATAGTCGAGCTGGGCTATCAGACGGTCACCTCTGTAGCTGTAGTGTCATTTTTCCTATGGTCCAATGTGTAAATTAAACAAAAAAGTGCACGTTTGTTATGATGTTCAAGATGGGGACCAGGATGTGGACATAATAAAAAATTAGGGAACATGATAGGAGACATTTCTACAATACATATAATCATTCTTATCTATCTAATACGATCACAACAGCTCTCCATACCTGCAGTCCACCACAAGGACCACTCTCTCTAATCCCTGAAAAATGAAATCATCCTCAGTGACGAAGAGAGGGGGCTAAGCGCCCCCCATGGTCTCAGAGCATTGACTCTTCTAAGAGTCCTAAGATTCCTGCTCACACTGATGGGGTGCAGCTGTGGGACCCTATTTTCAGAGATGATGTCCTCCACCCAACTCTCAAAAAGCTGAAAGGGTCTTCAGTAGAGATGGATAGTCGAGCTGGGCTATCAGACGGTCACCTCTGTAGCTGTAGTGTCATTTTTCCTATTGTCCAATTTGTAAATTAAACAAAAAAGTGCACGTTTGTTATGATTTCCAAGATGGGAACCAGGATGTGGACATAATAAAAAAATAGGGAACATGATAGGAGACATTTCTACAATACATATAATCATTCTTATCTATCTAATACGATGACAACAGCTCTCCATACCTGCAGTCCACCACAAGGACCACCCTCTCTATTCCCTGAAAAGTGAAATCATCCTCAGTGACGAGGAGAGGGGGCTAAGCGCCCCCCATGGTCTCAGAGCATTGACTCTTCTAAGAGTCCTAAGAGTCCTGCTCACACTGATGGGGTGCAGCTGTGGGACCCTATTTTCAGAGATGATGTTCTCCACCCAACTCTCAAAAAGCTGAAAGGGTCTTCAGTAGAGATGGATAGTCGAGCTGGGCTATCAGACGGTCACCTCTGTAGCTGTAGTGTCATTTTTCCTATGGTCCAATGTGTAAATTAAACAAAAAAGTGCACGTTTGTTATGATGTCAAAGATGGGGACCAGGATGTGGACATAATAAAAAATTAGGGAACATGATAGGAGACATTTCTACAATACATATAATCATTCTTATCTATTTAATACGATGACAACAGCTCTCCATACCTGCAGTCCACCACAAGGACCACCCTCTCTAATCCCTGAAAAATGAAATCATCCTCAGTGACGAAGAGAGGGGGCTAAGCGCCCCCCATGGTCTCAGAGCATTGACTCTTCTAAGAGTCCTAAGAGTCCTGCTCACACTGATGGGGTGCAGCTGTGGGACCCTATTTTCAGAGATGATGTCCTCCACCCAACTCTCAAAAAGCTGAAAGGGTCTTCAGTAGAGATGGATAGTCGAGCTGGGCTATCAGACGGTCACCTCTGTAGCTGTAGTGTCATTTTTCCTATGGTCCAATGTGTAAATTAAACAAAAAAGTGCACGTTTGTTATGATGTCCAAGATGGGGACCAGGATGTGGACATAATAAAAAATTAGGGAACATGATTGGAGACATTTCTACAATACATATAATCATTCTTATCTATCTAATACGATGACAACAGCTCTCCATACCTGCAGTCCACCACAAGGACCACCCTCTCTAATCCCTGAAAAATGAAATCATCCTCAGTGACGAAGAGAGGGGGCTAAGCGCCCCCCATGGTTTTAGAGCATTGACTCTTCTAAGAGTCCTAAGAGTCCTGCTTACACTGATGGGGTGCAGCTGTGGGACCCTATTTTAAGAGATGATGTCCTCCACCCAACTCTCAAAACGCTGAAAGGGTCTTCAGTAGAGATGGATAGTCGAGCTGGGCTATCAGACGGTCACCTCTGTAGCTGTAGTGTCATTTTTCCTATGGTCCAATGTGTAAATTAAACAAAAAAGTGCACGTTTGTTATGATGTCCAAGATGGGGACCAGGATGTGGACATAATAAAAAATTAGGGAACATGATAGGAGACATTTCTACAATACATATAATCATTCTTATCTATCTAATACGATGACAACAGCTCTCCATACCTGCTGTCCACCACAAGGACCACCCTCTCTAATCCCTGAAAAATGAAATCATCCTCAGTGACGAAGAGAGGGGGCCAAGCGCCCCCCATGGTACCAGAGCATTGACTCTTCTAAGAGTCCTAAGAGTCCTGCTCACACTGATGGGGTGAAGCTGTGGGACCCTATTTTCAGAGATGATGTCCTCCACCCAACTCTCAAAAAGCTGAAAGGGTCTTCAGTAGAGATGGATAGTCGAGCTGGGCTATCAGACGGTCACCTCTGTAGCTGTAGTGTCATTTTTCCTATGGTCCAATGTGTAAATTAAACAAAAAAGTGCACGTTTGTTATGATGTCCAAGATGGGGACCAGGATGTGGACATAATAAGAAATTAGGGAACATGATAGGAGACATTTCTACAATACATATAATCATTCTTATCTATCTAATACGATGACAACAGCTCTCCATACCTGCAGTCCACCACAAGGACCACCCTCTCTAATCCCTGAAAAATGAAATCATCCTCAGGGACGAAGAGAGGGGGCTAAGCGCCCCCCATGGTTTTAGAGCATTGACTCTTCTAAGAGTCCTAAGAGTCCTGCTTACACTGATGGGGTGCAGCTGTGGGACCCTATTTTCAGAGATGATGTCCTCCACCCAACTCTCAAAAAGCTGAAAGGGTCTTCAGTAGAGATGGATAGTCGAGCTGGGCTATCAGACGGTCACCTCTGTAGCTGTAGTGTCATTTTTCCTATGGTCCAATGTGTAAATTAAACAAAAAAGTGCACGTTTGTTATGATGTTCAAGATGGGGACCAGGATGTGGACATAATAAAAAATTAGGGAACATGATAGGAGACATTTCTACAATACATATAATCATTCTTATCTATCTAATACGATCACAACAGCTCTCCATACCTGCAGTCCACCACAAGGACCACTCTCTCTAATCCCTGAAAAATGAAATCATCCTCAGTGACGAAGAGAGGGGGCTAAGCACCCCCCATGGTCTCAGAGCATTGACTCTTCTAAGAGTCCTAAGATTCCTGCTCACACTGATGGGGTGCAGCTGTGGGACCCTATTTTCAGAGATGATGTCCTCCACCCAACTCTCAAAAAGCTGAAAGGGTCTTCAGTAGAGATGGATAGTCGAGCTGGGCTATCAGACGGTCACCTCTGTAGCTGTAGTGTCATTTTTCCTATGGTCCAATGTGTAAATTAAACAAAAAAGTGCACGTTTGTTATGATGTCCAAGATGGGGACCAGGATGTGGACATAATAAAAAAATAGGGAACATGATAGGAGACATTTCTACAATACATATATTGGGATTCTGATCTGGCTTATATATCCTGAGTCATATTGCAAAGGATTGTTGAAAATCCACTTGTGACTTTTAGGATCGCTACTTCCAATAGGTGGCGCTGTGCTAGAGTTTGTCTCCTTTACTGGAGAGACAATTTGAATACAATACATATAATCATTCTTATCTATCTAATACGATGACAACAGCTCTCCATACCTGCAGTCCACCACAAGGACCACCCTCTCTATTCCCTGAAAAGTGAAATCATCCTCAGTGACGAAGAGAGGGGGCTAAGCGCCCCCCATGGTCTCAGAGCATTGACTCTTCTAAGAGTCCTAAGAGTCCTGCTCACAGTGATGGGGTGCAGCTGTGGGACCCTATTTTCAGAGATGATGTTCTCCACCCAACTCTCAAAAAGCTGAAAGGGTCTTCAGTAGAGATGGATAGTCGAGCTGGGCTATCAGACGGTCACCTCTGTAGCTGTAGTGTCATTTTTCCTATGGTCCAATGTGTAAATTAAACAAAAAAGTGCACGTTTGTTATGATGTCCAAGATGGGGACCAGGATGTGGACATAATAAAAAATTAGGGAACATGATAGGAGACATTTCTACAATACATATAATCATTCTTATCTATCTAATACGATGATAACAGCTCTCCATATCTGCAGTCCACCACAAGGACCACCCTCTCTAATCCCTGAAAAATGAAATCATCCTCAGTGATGAAGAGAGGGGGCTAAGTGCCCCCAATGGTCTCAGAGCATTGACTCTTCTAAGAGTCCTAAGAGTCCTGCTCACACTGATGGGGTGCAGCTGTGGGACCCTATTTTCAGAGATGATGTCCTCCACCCAACTCTCAAAAAGCTGAAAGGGTCTTCAGTAGAGATGGATAGTCGAGCTGGGCTATCAGACGGTCACCTCTGTAGCTGTAGTGTCATTTTTCCTATGGTCCAATGTGTAAATTAAACAAAAAAGTGCACGTTTGTTATGATGTCCAAGATGGGGACCAGGATGTGGACATAATAAAAAATTAGGGAACATGATAGGAGACATTTCTACAATACATATAATCATTCTTATCTATCTAATACGATGACAACAGCTCTCCATACCTGCAGTCCACCACAAGGACCACCCTCTCTAATCCCTGAAAAATGAAATCATCCTCAGTGACGAAGAGAGGGGGCTAAGCGCCCCCATGGTCTCAGAGCATTAACTCTTCTAAGAGTCCTAAGAGTCCTGCTCACACTGATGGGGTGCAGCTGTGGGACCCTATTTTCAGAGATGATGTCCTCCACCCAACTCTCAAAAAGCTGAAAGGGTCTTCAGTAGAGATGGATAGTCGAGCTGGGCTATCAGACGGTCACCTCTGTAGCTGTAGTGTCATTTTTCCTATGGTCCAATGTGTAAATTAAACAAAAAAGTGCACGTTTGTTATGATGTCCAAGATGGGGACCAGGATGTGGACATAATAAAAAATTAGGGAACATGATAGGAGACATTTCTACAATACATATAATCATTCTTATCTATCTAATACGATGACAACAGCTCTCCATACCTGCAGTCCACCACAAGGACCACCCTCTCTAATCCCTGAAAAATGAAATCATCCTCAGTGACGAAGAGAGGGGGCCAAGCGCCCCCCATGGTACCAGAGCATTGACTCTTCTAAGAGTCCTAAGAGTCCTGCTCACACTGATGGGGTGAAGCTGTGGGACCCTATTTTCAGAGATGATGTCCTCCACCCAACTCTCAAAAAGCTGAAAGGGTCTTCAGTAGAGATGGATAGTCGAGCTGGGCTATCAGACGGTCACCTCTGTAGCTGTAGTGTCATTTTTCCTATGGTCCAATGTGTAAATTAAACAAAAAAGTGCACGTTTGTTATGATGTCCAAGATGGGGACCAGGATGTGGACATAATAAAAAATTAGGGAACATGATAGGAGACATTTCTACAATACATATAATCATTCTTATCTATCTAATACGATCACAACAGCTCTCCATACCTGCAGTCCACCACAAGGACCACTCTCTCTAATCCCTGAAAAATGAAATCATCCTCAGTGACGAAGAGAGGGGGCTAAGCGCCCCCCATGGTCTCAGAGCATTGACTCTTCTAAGAGTCCTAAGAATCCTGCTTACACTGATGGGGTGCAGCTGTGGGACCCTATTTTCAGAGATGATGTCCTCCACCCAACTCTCAAAAAGCTGAAAGGGTCTTCAGTAGAGATGGATAGTCGAGCTGGGCTATCAGACGGTCACCTCTGTAGCTGTAGTGTCATTTTTCCTATGGTCCAATGTGTAAATTAAACAAAAAAGTGCACGTTTGTTATGATGTCCAAGATGGGGACCAGGATGTGGACATAATAAAAAATTAGGGAACATGATAGGAGACATTTCTACAATACATATAATCATTCTTATCTATCTAATACGATCACAACAGCTCTCCATACCTGCAGTCCACCACAAGGACCACTCTCTCTAATCCCTGAAAAATGAAATCATCCTCAGTGACGAAGAGAGGGGGCTAAGCGCCCCCCATGGTCTCAGAGCATTGACTCTTCTAAGAGTCCTAAGATTCCTGCTCACACTGATGGGGTGCAGCTGTGGGACCCTATTTTCAGAGATGATGTCCTCCACCCAACTCTCAAAAAGCTGAAAGGGTCTTCAGTAGAGATGGATAGTCGAGCTGGGCTATCAGACGGTCACCTCTGTAGCTGTAGTGTCATTTTTCCTATGGTCCAATGTGTAAATTAAACAAAAAAGTGCACGTTTGTTATGATGTCCAAGATGGGGACCAGGATGTGGACATAATAAAAAAATAGGGAACATGATAGGAGACATTTCTACAATACATATAATCATTCTTATCTATCTAATACGATGACAACAGCTCTCCATACCTGCAGTCCACCACAAGGACCACCCTCTCTATTCCCTGAAAAGTGAAATCATCCTCAGTGACGAAGAGAGGGGGCTAAGCGCCCCCCATGGTCTCAGAGCATTGACTCTTCTAAGAGTCCTAAGAGTCCTGCTCACACTGATGGGGTGCAGCTGTGGGACCCTATTTTCAGAGATGATGTTCTCCACCCAACTCTCAAATAGCTGAAAGGGTCTTCAGTAGAGATGGATAGTCGAGCTGGGCTATCAGACGGTCACCTCTGTAGCTGTAGTGTCATTTTTCCTATGGTCCAATGTGTAAATTAAACAAAAAAGTGCACGTTTGTTATGATGTCCAAGATGGGGACCAGGATGTGGACATAATAAAAAATTAGGGAACATGATAGGAGACATTTCTACAATACATATAATCATTCTTATCTATTTAATACGATGACAACAGCTCTCCATACCTGCAGTCCACCACAAGGACCACCCTCTCTAATCCCTGAAAAATGAAATCATCCTCAGTGACGAAGAGAGGGGGCTAAGCGCCCCCCATGGTCTCAGAGCATTGACTCTTCTAAGAGTCCTAAGAGTCCTGCTCACACTGATGGGGTGCAGCTGTGGGACCCTATTTTCAGAGATGATGTCCTCCACCCAACTCTCAAAAAGCTGAAAGGGTCTTCAGTAGAGATGGATAGTCGAGCTGGGCTATCAGACGGTCACCTCTGTAGCTGTAGTGTCATTTTTCCTATGGTCCAATGTGTAAATTAAACAAAAAAGTGCACGTTTGTTATGATGTCCAAGATGGGGACCAGGATGTGGACATAATAAAAAATTAGGGAACATGATAGGAGACATTTCTACAATACATATAATCATTCTTATCTATCTAATACGATGACAACAGCTCTCCATACCGTATTTCATGGTCAATCCAGGTTTGTCAGTGATGGCACTGACATAATGTATGGCGTCTTTTTCGGGCGTTATCCTTTGCCTTTTCATTGTGAAAATCCAGTTGCCTATATCAAAGCAAATTCTACTACTTGTAAAGTATGCAGAAAATGAAATGTAGAACATATAACATCAACTGCTTAGGAACGCATCATAGGTTAGTACTTAAAAGGATATTGTCATGTTCTAGTCATAATGCAAGCTGGACATTTTTCATGTTACCCTGTAATCGCCGGCCTGTTCTAATGCTCACAAGCAAAGATATATGCTCAGCTGCTAAGGCTTCCCTCTGCCTTCTGAATGAAAATTGAATATGTCTGGCTCACTGTGTATATAGCAGGTGCTCAGAAAAAATAAGAGTCAATTCAAAAGAAATAGCTCTGGTACACTATAGTGATTAATAACGTAAGAAAAGAACTCTTGGAATGCTGAAAATTCTTTATTTGTGCAAAAGGATAATTCATCCAACGTTTCGACCTTGTTTTTAGGTCTTTATCAAGGATAAAGTTATCTAAGATCATAAAGGGTTACAAAACCATATAAACACGTAATTAGTACATAGTACAACATAACAGTACAATATATTGCTACTTGAGAGTACAATGGGTCAAATGACCATGAGGCACATACAAAAAATTTTTCCAAAGCCATAGTGAAAACATTTGTACTGAGGAAAGAAAATTTCCACATGACCTATCTGGAGAAACATTCTGGATCAAACAACCAAAAATAGTCAAGCAGGTAAATACACACCTATATGGATAACAGGATGATATGTGTTCAATTGTATAGCGTCATTGCCATTAAGGTACAAATGGAAAACTTGCAATCCTATATAGTGAAGGAAATGAACACATATCATATCAAAGAACACAGGAACATGGGTGTGAGAAAAACCTCAATGTTTATACTTTGTTCTTTATAATGGTGTGAACATGTATATGTCTCAGTACCTTATGCACTTGAGAATTCTAGTGAGTAGATGATGAAAGCCTATTCCAGAACTGGAATCGGTAAATAATTGTAGGTGGAATCTAAATGAAAAGATGGTACAAGTGTTATCATGACACGTGGGCTATAACACAATGGACCGTGTGACAAAGAAGAAAGGAGAGAAAGAATAGGAAGAAAATGGAACTACCTGTAACATTACGTGATAGTCACTGGTAAGTATCACTTGACAATTCAGGTGAAAAAGGATTCCTTTATTAAAGGGTTCTCAGTCGCCTCAGGATCATGAAATACTAGGGTAAATGATATGAGAATGGGTAAGAAGCACCACTAAAGGAAATATGAAATGCAGGACATATATCTATAAACCCCTGAACTACATGATAGAAATAAAAAGAAGAAAAAAGAAAAAAAAGAAGAAAGAAGAACACATAGAATGCGGAAAGAGAATGGGTACAACTACCTGAGTTACTGCAGGGAGGCCCCTGGTTGGTATTGTGAGGGTTAGTGGAATTCCTTCACTGAAGGGTTCTCAGTTGCCTCAGGTTCGTGAAAAATGCTATAGACAAATAATGCCCGGAGAAAAGGGGTTCATATACAGCGAATAATGGTAATACAAGGTACATGTGTCACATGTAATAGTATATATATATATATTGTACTAAGCTCTACACCAGAAATAGAAAGTAGTCCCTCTGCCTTCTGTCTAGGTGCCCTGAGTTATGTCCTGTAAACTGTCACAGCGACCCAGACACACATGTGTAGTAGGGGAATATCCCTGCTGAGATGCCAGTGCTAGAGCACTCGTTTGCTGTGGAGTTGAACGCTATGTGAGCAGTTCTTACCTTCAATGAGCAGAAGTCTCTTTTTTCAGATTTCAATATCTCTGTGGGTATCTGGCAGAAATATGGAATACTCTTTACTGCTAAGACCCTGTACACCACTCCCACTAAAGGGGGCTTTACACGCTGCGACATCGCTAATGCGGAGTCGTTGGGGTCACGGAATTTGTGACGCACATCCGGCCGCATTAGCGATGTTGCTGCGTGTGACACCGATGAGCGATTTTGCATCGTTGCAAAAACGTGCAAAATCGCTCATCGGTGACATGGGTCTCCATTCTCGATTATCGTTACTGCAGCAGTAACGATGTAGTTCGTCGCTCCTGCGGCAGCACACATCACTCCGTGTGACACCGCAGAAACGAGGAACCTCTCCTTACCTGCCTCCCAGCCGCTATGAGGAAGGAAGGAGGTGGGCGGGATGTTCCGGCCACTCATCTCCGCCCCTCCGCTGCTATTGGGCGGTCGCTCAGTGACGTCATTGTGACGCCGCACGGACCGCCCCCTTAGAAAGGAGGCGGTTCGCCGGTCACAGCGACGTCGCCGGGCAGGTAAGTATGTGTGACGGGTCTGGTCGGTGTTGTGCGGCATGGGCAGCGATTTACCCGTGTCGCGCAACAGATGGGGGCGGGTACCCACACTAGCGATATCGGGACCGATATCGCAGTGTGTAAAGTAGCCTTTAGTCACATGACCAAGACTGTATCTGTGTCCCTACAACACACTTGAGACAAATGTGTGTGTGAGCCTGCATTGTGGGGTATATATAATATATTATAGAGCTGGGAAGGATCATTCTAAGCAGTGAGCTGTTCCAGTATTTGTAGGAAAATACCCAGTAGAAGCATCAAACACAGCACCAATACCTCCCATCAGTATCCCACCACAGTGCCATGTAACCCATGCCCTACACTCCCATCTACACCAATACTATACAGGCACAAACTAGTATATCTGACTAAAAGCCCCCAAAATATGAAGAACGGCCTATAGTTGAGTGTGGATATAAAATCTATGTGAGCAGAGCTAGAATAGAAATCACTGATCGCATTGAAGTCATTCTGACCATAAATCACCATGATATCAAGGTGAGGAGTTGTGTGTTACTGCTGGGAGGAAAGGGTTAACAGTGGAATATTAAGGTGCATTTCTGTGTGCAGTGTTACTAGTCAATGTAACAATTCAGTATGAGCTGCTCTTGGTGCCGGGGGAGGGAGATGCTCTCCTGAGCAAGATAGATGGGGAATGAACATAATATCTATATAGTGTAAGGCAGGGGGTCTCAAACTCGGCTGGGTGTATGGGCCGCACAGAGGAAAAAAATAATTTGGGGGGCTGCATTCTTTGCAAGACAAAGTGACATTTTTATTGGTACCATATATGTATATATTTTTTTCACACACCTTTGGATGACTGATTTTCAACATTTTTCACTTGTTTATTATAACAAATGTGCACATTCTTTGGTTAAATCTAAAAAAAATAAATGTGATGTTAAAAAAAGTCATGCCTTATTTTGTTTTTTTTTACATTTTATCCCTTTCTTTTAACTAATAGTGTTACAATTATGACGCTAGCGTTTTGTGAAGGGAATGCTTTGCCTACTTCCGTGACTATGGCCTTCCGGAACTGCTGCATTTTGGCTGACCTCTCCGCCTCGGGAATAAGAGACATAAAGTTCTCCTTGTAGCGTGGGTCTAACAGTGTTACCAACCAGTAATGATTGTCGGCCAAGATGTTCTTAACGCGAGGATCACGAGACAGGCAGCTTACCATAAAGTCATCCATGTGCGCCAGACTCTTAACAGCCATCACTTCAGTATCCAGACCAACACGATGACTGAACATGCTGTCCTCCTCCTTCTCCTCCTCCTCCTCATCTACCCTGTCCTCTGGCCAGCCACGATGAACTGAGCATATGACTGGTATGCATGTCATATCCTCAATTTGGCCGGAGAGTTGCTCCATGTCTTCATCTTCCTCCTCGTCATAGTCCTCCACTGCACGTTGTGATGAGACGAGGCTGGGCTATGTGTTATCACCCACACCCACTACTGTTTCTTGCTCCAACTCATCGTGTTCCGCCTGCAATGCATCATGTTTGGTTTTGAGCAGAGACCGTTTTAGAAAGCAGAGAAGCGGTATGGTGACGCTAATAATGGCGTCATCGCCGCTCACCATCTTGGTGGAGTCCTCAAAGTTTTGGAGGATGGTACATAGGTCGGACATCCATCTCCACTCCTCAGGTGTTATGTGTGGAGTTTGACCCATTTCCCGACGGCATAGGTGATGCAGGTACTCAACAACTGCCCTCTTCTGCTCACATATCCTGATCAACATGTGCAGAGTTGAATTCCAACGCGTGGGGACATCACACACCAGTCTGTGAGCCGGAAGATGCAAATGACGCTGAAAGCCGGCAAGGCCGGCTGAAGCAGTAGGTGACTTTCGAAAATGTGCAGACAGGCGGCGAACTTTTACCAGCAGATGAGACAGCTCTGGGTATGACTTTAGAAACCGCTGAACCACGAGGTTGAGCACATGGGCCATGCATGTAACATGTGTCAGCTGGCCTCGCCTCAAAGCCGCCACCAGGTTCCGGCCATTGTCACACACAACCTTTCCTGGCTTTAGGTTCAGAGGTGTGAGCCAGTGATCTGCATGCTGTTTTAGAGCTGTCCACACCTCTTCTGCATTGTGGGATTTGTCACTTATGCAGATTAGCTGCAGCACAGCCTGTTGCCGCTTCGCCGAGGCAGTGCTGCAGTGCTTCCAGCTTGGGACTGGTGTGGAGGGTAAAGTGGATGAGGATGCGCAGGAGGAGGAGGAGGCTGAAGAGCATGACATTCCGGAGCTGTAGAGTGTGGGTGAAACCCTGACTGAGGTAGGGCCTGCAAACCTTGGTGTGGGAAGGACTTGTTCCGTTCCTCGCTCAAACTGGGTCCCAGCTGGGCTGGGCTGGGTAGGGCGTTGTGGGGGGTTTGTCTATCTCCGTTTGAGGTGAGTTTGTTTAAGTTAGCCTTTTCTTTGGCGTTTTTTGGAGCCCTGCGGGTTGGGGAGTTGGTATCGCCCAGTAAGGCGTTCCCCGGGGGCTTGGATTGGGGTGACATTGTCAGTGGAAAACGGAGTTGAATTTTGGATTAGGAAATCGAAAACTGATCAGAGAGGTGTGGGTAGACTAGTCCGTTTGGGGATGGTTGTGGCATCTGATATGTGCCCGTTCAAGTGTCTCGGGAATTTTCAACAGATCCGTCCGAAGGTGGATGGCCCCTTATTATGTCACGAGGATGGGACCTTTTTATCGAGATACCAATTTGTGAGTGTTTTTAGGGCATGTTTGAAGTCGTTGGGGTTAGATCCGAAGTCTTTCGGATTGGGGCAGCGACGGAGGCCTCTATATGCGGCCTACCGGAGGAGACAGTTAAGCAGATTGGTAGGTGGAAGTCGCAGCGCTTTAAGTCGTATGTACGTCCCCAGGTGGTTGTTGGCAATTGAGGGGAAAAGGGGGGGGGGGTATTAGGGTAGCAATGGGGGGGGGGGAGAGTGTGTGTTTTTTGTCAATTTGGTTTGGTGAGGCAATAAAATGGTGTCGTCTGTACATTTTGTATTGCAGAAGCACCCCCCCTTCCTTCCCTGGTCTGGATCCTTGGCCACTCTTATGTGTATTGGGGAGCCCGACGAGCGGACGCGAGATGGAACGGGAGACAGCTAGGTTTTGAGAAGGACCTGGCTCTCGTGCGATGGCTCGGTGTTCGGGGGTTAGGGTGGAACAGGGTGTTGCAGGAGGTGCATAGATACGCCCGGTTGGACAGACCTCCTGACATCTTAGTGTTGCATGCCGGGGGGAATGATTTGGGTGGGCGTCCTTTTCGAATCTTGATAAAGGACATCAAACATGATTTGTTACGGTTATGGGTGTCGTTTCCAGGTCTAACGATAGTCTGGTCGGAGATAGTAGCGAGAAAGAGTTGGCAGAAAGCCCGGTCAGTTGACAGGTTGAACAAGGCGCGGGCGAAGGTTAATAGGGCTATCTCGAAGTTTGTTAGTCGGAACGGGGGTATAGCAATACGGCATGTTGAGTTGGAAAGGACGGAAGAGGAATTTTGGTTGGCTGACGGGGTACACCTTAATGCGGTGGGAACTGACTTATGGGCTCTTGGCTTGCAGGGAGGTATTGAGAGGGCCCTTTGGTTGCGGGGGGTCTCAGGCACTTGAAGGGTTTCAAGGTGCCTTCGTTGTGGTGTTGTTTATTGGTGGGTCCTTGAAGTTGGTTTAAAATTGGTTCGGGGATTCATCCGGGTATGGATCCCCTCATTGGCAGAATTGATGGTCCCCTGGTGATTTTGGGGGGGAACCCCGACGGGGTATGTCGGGGCCCCTGGGGGTGTGGTTGGGGTTGACGGAGGATTAACCCTTACCATTTGGTGCTCCTGAGCCAGTGTGGGTAACGGCTGGGAGCAAGTTGAGGTTTTTTATTGCTCGGTTATGGGAATCACCAGGGTTTTGGTAGCTTCAAGGACCTTACCACATTGCAAATTTTATTGGTTATGTATTCTTGTTAATAAAATGGCTGCTATGGCCAAAATTATCCAAAGATAAATTTGTGTCTGTGTAATTACTTTTAAATAAGAAATGGGAATGGAGGTGTGGGGTATGAAAGGAAGACCGGAGTCAACAATTCCAGGGTCAAGCATGTTTATTTGCGTAAGCTTCGTTCCAGGGTAGAAAGGGTAAGAGTGCCTTTCAGAATTCGAAGTGGTCGGACTGTACGGACCACCAAGAACTGCAGGAGAGCTTGAACATCTTCCCATGGATTTGCGACATCCTCCCTCATCAGTTACGTAGGTAAGCAGGTTCTCAGCATTGCAGCCCATTTGTTGTCTTAAGTTAGTTAAGCGGGGTTAACTAACCTGTCAGTTCAGCCTCAGGTCTAAAGCAGAGGCCTGGACTCCACTCCTTACTCCTCACTCCACAACTCTCCTTAAAAACAACTGACTCCTTTTTCCTGCCCCGGGGTCTCCAGACCCCTAGGTGGGCGTTTCCTTCCGTCTGGTCCTGCCCACTGGTGTGCCTGTCTTTCCCTGGGGGAGGTGACTAGGATTTTCTGGTTGGCTTTGTGTGACTTAGGTGAGGGAAGTTGTTATGCGGGGGCCTATGTGTGACTACCTGCAGTGTCAGGGCGTCACATATGTATGTGTGTATGTCTGCTAAAGGAATCCGCACCGTCATATTTACAAACACAAAATTTTGCAGACACCTCATGTGACTCAGGGAACGTCGTAGACTATGTTTTAACAGGAATATTTAACCCCGCGCTTTACAGTTACTCTCCAAAAAACCTGCCTCCATTAAACTGAATGGAGGTGGGAGCTGCAAGTTATTAATAGCAGCTGTGATTGGTTGCTATAAGAACAAAGGACATTCATAGTATAAGAAGCTTATGTGTGAGATAATATGATGTCAGTGGGGAGACAGATAGAGAGAGACAGACACAGACTGAGAGACAAACAGACAGAGACAGATAGGCATAGACAGACAGGGAAAGAGACAGAGACAAACAGACAGAGGCAGACAGGGAAAGAGACAGACAGAGATAGACAGGGAAAAAAGGCAGACAGACAGAGACAGAGAAAGAGACAGAGGCAGATAGGGAAACAGACAGAGACAAACATACAGAGACAGGCAGGAGAAAAGGCAGACCGACAGGGAAAGAGACAGACAGGGGAAGAGACAGACAGAGAGAGACAGACAGATAGAGACAGACAAAGAAATACAGAGATAGACAGGGAAAGAGACAAACGGGGAATGAGTCAGACAGAGAGAGACAAAGAGAGACAGGCAGAGAGAGACAGGGAAAGAGACAGACAGGGGAAGAGAAAGACAGAGACAGACAAAGAAATACAGAGACAGACAGGGGAAGAGACAGACAGGGGAAGAGACAGACAGGGGAAGAGACAGACAGACAGGGAAAGAGACAGACCTGGAAAAGAGACAGACCTGGAAAAGAGACAGGCCTGGAAAAGAGACAGACAGACATAGAAACAGACAGCCACAAAGAGAGAGAGAGACAGACAGACACAGAGAGACAGACAGAGATAGAGAGACAGACAGACATGGATAGAGATAGAGACACACAGAGACAGACAGATGACAGAGACTGGGAGAGAGACAGACAGAAGCATAAATCCCTAACTAAAACTTAACATTTAATGATAGTTTTAAAAGGTAAAAAAACACAAATCATGTAAATAGAATGACTCTCTTCTGTGCATAGAGTCAACATTTTGTGTTTGTAAATATGATGGTGCGGATTCCTTTAGCAGACATACACACATACATATGTGACGCCCTGACACTGCAGGTAGTCACACATAGGCCCCCGCATAACATCTTCCCTCACCTAAGTCACACAAAGCCAACCAGAAAACCCTAGTCACCTCCCCCAGGGAAAGACAGGCACACCAGTGGGCAGGACCAGACGGAAGGAAACGCCCACCTAGGGGTCTGGAGACCCCGGGGCAGGAAAAAGGAGTCAGTTGTTTTTAAGGAGAGTTGTGGAGTGAGGAGTAAGGAGTGGAGTCCAGGCCTCTGCTTTAGACCTGAGGCTGAACTGACAGGTTAGTTAACCCCGCTTAACTAACTTAAGATAACAAATGGGCTGCAATGCTGAGAACCTGCTTACCTACGTAACTGATGAGGGAGGATGTCGCAAATCCATGGGAAGATGTTCAAGCTCTCCTGCAGTTCTTGGTGGCCCGTACAGTCCGACCACTTCGAATTCTGAAAGGCACTCTTACCCTTTCTACCCTGGAACGAAGCTTAGGCAAATAAACATGCTTGACCCTGGAATTGTTGACTCCGGTCTTCCTTTCATACCCCACACCTCCATTCCCATTTCTTATTTAAAAGTAATTACACAGACACAAATTTATCTTTGGATAATTTTGGCCATAGCAGCCATTTTATTAACAAGAATACATAACCAATAAAATTTGCAATGTGGTAAGGTCCTTGAAGCTACCAAAACCCTGGTGATTCCCATAACCGAGCAATAAAAAACCTCAACTTGCTCCCAGCCGTTACCCACACTGGCTCAGGAGCACCAAATGGTAAGGGTTAATCCTCCGTCAACCCCAACCACACCCCCAGGGGCCCCGACATACCCCGTCGGGGTTCCCCCCCAAAATCACCAGGGGACCATCAATTCTGCCAATGATGGGATCCATACCCGGATGAATCCCCGAACCAATTTTAAACCAACTTCAAGGACCCACCAATAAACAACACCACAACGAAGGCACCTTGAAACCCTTCAAGTGCCTGAGACCCCCCGCAACCAAAGGGCCCTCTCAATACCTCCCTGCAAGCCAAGAGCCCATAAGTCAGTTCCCACCGCATTAAGGTGTACCCCGTCAGCCAACCAAAATTCCTCTTCCGTCCTTTCCAACTCAACATGCCGTATTGCTATACCCCCGTTCCGACTAACAAACTTCGAGATCGCCCTATTAACCTTCGCCCGCGCCTTGTTCAACCTGTCAACTGACCGCGCTTTCTGCCAACTCTTTCTCGCTACTATCTCCGACCAGACTATCGTTAGACCTGGAAACGACACCCATAACCGTAACAAATCATGTTTGATGTCCTTTATCAAGATTCGAAAAGGACGCCCACCCAAATCATTCCCCCCGGCATGCAACACTAACATGTCAGGAGGTCTGTCCAACCGGGCGTATCTATGCACCTCCTGCAACACCCTGTTCCACCCTAACCCCCGAACACCGAGCCATCGCACGAGAGCCAGGTCCTTCTCAAAACCTAGCTGTCTCCCGTTCCATCTCGCGTCCGCTCGTCGGGCTCCCCAATACACATAAGAGTGGCCAAGGATCCAGACCAGGGAAGGAAGAGGGGGTGCTTCTGCAATACAAAATGTACAGACGACACCATTTTATTGCCTCACCAAACCAAATTGACAAAAAACACACACTCTCACCCCCCCATTGCTACCCTAATACCCCCCCTTTTCCCCTCAATTGCCAACAACCACCTGGGGACGTACATACGACTTAAAGCGCTGCGACTTCCACCTACCAATCTGCTTAACTGTCTCCTCCGGTAGGCCGCATATAGAGGCCTCCGTCGCTGCCCCAATCCGAAAGACTTCGGATCTAACCCCAACGACTTCAAACATGCCCTAAAAACACTCACAAATTGGTATCTCGATAAAAAGGACCCATCCTCGTGACATAATAAGGGGCCATCCACCTTCGGACGGATCTGTTGAAAATTCCCGAGACACTTGAACGGGCACATATCAGATGCCACAACCATCCCCAAATGGACTAGTCTACCCACACCTCTCTGATCAGTTTTCGATTTCCTAATCCAAAATTCAACTCCGTTTTCCACTGACATAATGTCACCCCAATCCAAGCCCCCGGGGAACGCCTTACTGGGCGATACCAACTCCCCAACCCGCAGGGCTCCAAAAAACGCCAAAGAAAGGCTAACTTAAACAAACTCACCTCAAACGGAGATAGACAAACCCCCCACAACGCCCTACCCAGCCGGGTAGGGACCCAGCCCAGCCCAGCTGGGACCCAGTTTGAGCGAGGAACGGAACAAGTCCTTCCCACACCAAGGTTTGCAGGCCCTACCTCAGTCAGGGTTTCACCCACACTCTACAGCTCCGGAATGTCATGCTCTTCAGCCTCCTCCTCCTCCTGCGCATCCTCATCCACTTTACCCTCCACACCAGTCCCAAGCTGGAAGCACTGCAGCACTGCCTCGGTGAAGCGGCAACAGACTGTGCTGCAGCTAATCTGCATAGGTGACAAACCCCACAATGCAGAAGAGGTGTGGACAGCTCTAAAACAGCATGCAGATCACTGGCTCACACCTCTGAACCTAAAGCCAGGAAAGGTTGTGTGTGACAATGGCCGGAACCTGGTGGCAGCTTTGAGGCGAGGCCAGCTGACACATGTTCCATGCATGGCCCATGTGCTCAACCTCGTGGTTCAGCGGTTTCTAAAGTCATACCCAGAGCTGTCTGATCTGCTGGTAAAAGTTCGCTGCCTGTCTGCACATTTTCGAAAGTCACCTACTGCTTCAGCCGGCCTTGCCGGCTTTCAGCGTCGTTTGCATCTTCCGGCTCACAGACTGGTGTGTGATGTCCCCACGCGTTGGAATTCAACTCTGCACATGTTGATCAGGATATGTGAGCAGAAGAGGGCAGTTGTTGAGTACCTGCATCACCTAAGCCGTCGGGAAATGGGTCAAACTCCACACATAACACCTGAGGAGTGGAGATGGATGTCCGACCTATGTACCATCCTCCAAAACTTTGAGGACTCCACCAAGATGGTGAGCGGCGATGACGCCATTATTAGCGTCACCATACCGCTTCTCTGCCTTCTAAAACGGTCTCTGCTCAAAACCAAACATGATGCATTGCAGGCGGAACACGATGAGTTGGAGCAAGAAACAGTAGTGGGTGTGGGTGATAACACACAGTCCAGCCTCGTCTCATCACAACGTGCAGTGGAGGACTATGACGAGGAGGAGGATGAAGACATGGAGCAACTCTCCGGCCAAATTGAGGATATGACATGCATACCAATCATATGCTCAGTTCAGCGTGGCTGGCCAGAGGACAGGGTAGATGATGAGGAGGAGGAGGAGGAGGAGGAGGAGAAGGAGGAGGACAGCATGTTCAGTCATCGTGTTGGTCTGGATACTGAAGTGATGGCTGTTAAGAGTCTGGCGCACATGGATGACTTTATGGTAAGCTGCCTGTCTCGTGACCCTCGCGTTAAGAACATCTTGGCCGACAATCATTACTGGTTGGTAACACTGTTAGACCCACGCTACAAGGAGAACTTTATGTCTCTTATTCCCGAGGCGGAGAGGTCAGCCAAAATGCAGCAGTTCCGGAAGGCCATAGTCACGGAAGTAGGCAAAGCATTCCCTTCACAAAACGCTAGCGTCATAATTGTAACACTATTAGTTAAAAGAAAGGGATAAAATGTAAAAAAAAACAAAATAAGGCATGACTTTTTTTTAACATCAAATTTTTTTTTTTTAGATTTAACCAAAGAATGTGCACATTTGTTATAATAAACAAGTGAAAAATGTTGAAAATCAGTCATCCAAAGGTGTGTGAAAAAAATATATATATATGGTACCAATAAAAATGTCACTTTGTCCTGCAAAGAATGCAGCCCCCCAAATTATTTTTTTCCTCTGTGCGGCCCATACACCCAGCCGAGTTTGAGACCCCCTGCCTTACACTATATAGATATCATGTTCATTCCCCATCTATCTTGCTCAGGAGAGCATCTCCCTCCCCCGGCACCAAGAGCAGCTCATATTGAATTGTTACATTGACTAGTAACACTGCACACAGAAATGCACCTTAATATTCCACTGTTAACCCTTTCCTCCCAGCAGTAACACACAACTCCTCACCTTGATATCATGGTGATTTATGGTCAGAATGACTTCAATGCGATCAGTGATTTCTATTCTAGCTCTGCTCACATAGATTTTATATCCACACTCAACTATAGGCCGTTCTTCATATTTTGGGGGCTTTTAGTCAGATATACTAGTTTGTGCCTGTATAGTATTGGTGTAGATGGGAGTGTAGGGCATGGGTTACATGGCACTGTGGTGGGATACTGATGGGAGGTATTGGTGCTGTGTTTGATGCTTCTACTGGGTATTTTCCTACAAATACTGGAACAGCTCACTGCTTAGAATGATCCTTCCCAGCTCTATAATATATTATATATACCCCACAATGCAGGCTCACACACACATTTGTCTCAAGTGTGTTGTAGGGACACAGATACAGTCTTGGTCATGTGACTAAAGGCTACTTTACACACTGCGATATCGGTCCCGATATCGCTAGTGTGGGTACCCGCCCCATCTGTTGCGCGACACGGGCAAATCGCTGCCCATGCCGCACAACACCGACCAGACCCGTCACACATACTTACCTGACCGGCGACGTCGCTGTGACCGGCGAACCGCCTCCTTTCTAAGGGGGCGGTCCGTGCGGCGTCACAGCGACGTCACTGAGCGACCGCCCAATAGCAGCGGAGGGGCGGAGATGAGTGGCCGGAACATCCCGCCCACCTCCTTCCTTCCTCATAGCGGCTGGGAGGCAGGTAAGGAGAGGTTCCTCGTTTCTGCGGTGTCACACGGAGTGATGTGTGCTGCCGCAGGAGCGACGAACTACATCGTTACTGCTGCAGTAACGATAATCGAGAATGGAGACCCATGTCACCGATGAGCGATTTTGCACGTTTTTGCAACGATGCAAAATCGCTCATCGGTGTCACACGCAGCAACATCGCTAATGCGGCCGGATGTGCGTCACAAATTCCGTGACCCCAACGACTCCGCATTAGCGATGTCGCAGCGTGTAAAGCCCCCTTTAGTGGGAGTGGTGTACAGGGTCTTAGCAGTAAAGAGTATTCCATATTTCTGCCAGATACCCACAGAGATATTGAAATCTGAAAAAAGAGACTTCTGCTCATTGAAGGTAAGAACTGCTCACATAGCGTTCAACTCCACAGCAAACGAGTGCTCTAGCACTGGCATCTCAGCAGGGATATTCCCCTACTACACATGTGTGTCTGGGTCGCTGTGACAGTTTACAGGACATAACTCAAGGCACCTAGATAGAAGGCAGAGGTACTGGGATTGGTTGGTTTTTGGTGACGGAGGTGCAGGGGCTGGCGCCCATGTGCAGTGCTGGCTAAGGTATATTGATGATATTTTGATTTTTTGGCAGGGCACTGTGGAGCAGCTCGAGACATTTATGGAGGAACTTAATAACAACACCTTTAACATCAGATTGACGCATAAGCATAGCAGCAGTTGCGTTGACTTCCTGGATATTAAAATTTCATTCGGTTCTGAGCGAATTGTTCAGACCGACGTCCATAGGAAGGAAACATCAGTCAACGCACTGCTGCATGCTTCTTCTGCTCATACCCCCTCCACCATCCGGGCCGTACCGACTGGCCAGTTCCTCAGGATGAAGCAAATTTGTTCGTCAGACACTGCTTTTGAACAACAGTCTGCCGACCTCCAGCGCCATAGGGGTGGCAAAGGCGGTCTTCCCCCGGTCTGCCTCAGCAACGGACACTAGCCAATAGTGACTAGTGAGATCAAGGGTAGAAAAATAATTTGCAGTTCTCAATGCAGCTAGCGATT
Source organism: Anomaloglossus baeobatrachus (assembly GCF_048569485.1). Taxonomy (NCBI): domain Eukaryota; kingdom Metazoa; phylum Chordata; class Amphibia; order Anura; family Aromobatidae; genus Anomaloglossus; species Anomaloglossus baeobatrachus. The sequence goes on from NW_027442825.1 coordinate 49,424, forward strand.
CCTCAATACGGGGGAGTGGTGCTGTCCTTCTTCTTTAACAGGACCAACGGAGCTGCCCAAAGGCTACAACTGTCACGGATAACCCCAGCCGCCTTCATGTTGCTCAACATGTCCTTGGTACACTGGTAATGTGAAGGTGGTATTGGCTTATAGCTCTCTTTGATGGGTGGGTGTGCACCTGTGGGGATGTAGTGTTGGACCCCTTTTATTCCCCCAAAATCTAGCGGATGTTTGCTGAAGACTTGCTCGCTCGTATTCTTGCACTACCCTGTGGACCCGCTTCTTGTGATGTGAAGGTGTGGAGTCAGTGCCTACGTGTAATTCCTTACACCACTCCTCTGGCTGACTTGGTGAGCAGTCACTGACTGGGTGGGGTGCAGTAATAGTGGATGCTGCTACTTGGATAGCATGTGTATCTACTGTGAACAGCTTATCAATGGTGGCAAGTCGGGGCAGCTTAACCTCCTGCTCTCCGCAGTTTAACACTCTCACGGGCACTCTTCCCTTCCGCACTAATGAATAAAACTATGAAGTAAATATCATATAGATACCCCACAATTGTAAATAAAGGTAGGTTATGGGAAAAGGGGGAACAGGGAAAGAGGAAAATAGTGTAATAAAGTATACCTTCTGGGGGTGAGAGGAAATGGCAGCACAGCCAGTGGAGGTGAAGCAAAAGGAAGCCTGCAACTAAAGAGTTGAGAGCGTTATCACATGGTGACTGAGCCTGATTGTAAAGGGAGCATAGAGTGGAGCATACTCTGGGCACGTTAGAACCCAAGTTCTTAAACCATGAATATGGACCCCTTTTATTCTCCCAAAGTCTAGCGGATGTTTGCTGAAGACTTGCTCGTATTCTTGCACTACCCTGTGGACCCGCTTCTTGTGATGTGAAGGTGTGGAGTCAGTGCCTACGTGTAATTCCTTACACCACTCCTCTGGTTGACTTGGTGAGCTGTCACTGAATGGGTGTGGTGAAGTAACGGTGGATGCTGTGGCTTGGATATCATATTAAATATAGGGACCCCCATACAGTAGTATGAGAAATTTTTTTGTATTCAATGGTCGGTATTACCTTCAGGGGCGCGGCACGTGGACGTGCGTTCCATTAGCCTCACTGCATTCCACTCCCATACAGGAAGTGGGCGCAGCTATTACTACGGTCGCACATAAAAGAACCCACAGCCACCACTGCACACAGCTGACTCCACCACTGGAAACCCACTTCTACACCAACGCAGGTAAGACAGGATCGGCACCTCTATGCTCCCGTTACAATCAGGCTCAGTCACCATGTGATAATGCTCTCAACAATTTAGTTGCAGGCTTCCCCTTGCTTCACCTCCACTGGCTGTGCTGCCATTTCCTCTCCCCCCTGGAAGGTATACTTTATTACACTATTTTCCTGTTTCCCTCTTCTCCCTTTTCCCATAACCTACCTTCATCTGCATTTGTGGGGTATCTATATACTATTTATATCACAGTTTTATTCATTAATACGGAAGGGAAGAGTGCGCGTGAGAGTGTTGAACTGCGGAGAGCAAGAGGTTAAGCTGCCCCGATTTGCCACCATTGATAAGCTGTTCACAGTAGATACACATGCTATCCAAGCAGCAGCAGCATCCACCATTACTGCACCCCACCCAGTCAGTGACAGCTCACCAAGTCAGCCAGAGGAGTGGTGTCAGGAATTACACGTAGGCACTGACTACACACCTTCACATCACAAGAAGGGGGTGCAAGTGTGACGCCCTGGACTAGCCAGTTAGTCACAGACATAACACACACACACACCCCCTTTCCCGGATAGTTACACTAGTCAGACACAAAACCGTTGTTGCCTCCCTCCAGTGGCTGATGTCCACACCAGGTGGGGCGGTGCCAGGCGGTTGGCCCCACCCACCAAGGAGTTCACAGGCCTGGAGGTGGGAAAACCAGTTAGTTAGTTGAAGTTCAGTTAAGAGTTGAACCGTGGAGGTAGTGAGTTCAGGGAACAGCCCAGTTTTGGGTAGGAGTGCAAAACTGCTAGTGTCTGGGTCAGATCCCAGGCACTATGGGGAGATAAGGTATGCACACCAGTGACTATGTAAGGGGAATACATGAAATAGCAGAAACTGCTGTGTGAATACTGACTTGAAAAATTCAATAGCTATATGCAAGAGTGAATATGTGAAAAATGGAATCTGCATTACTGCCATGAACATATGAATCAAGAGAAATTTAGCTACTGAATTGATCAATGCAATAGAGCCCCAACACTACGCCAAAGTATTTCTCTACGTTGGGGTCCCTAGCTTGTGTGTGTCCTCTCATGCAGTTAAAAAACCTACCGTGTATGGGAAGCTGAGACCCAGGCTATTTATGCGTATGATATGGATTGGCAATAGGTGTGGTTGGGGAGGGTTCACAAACGAAAAAATACTAACAAATAGGAATAACGTTTGGAACACCATTCTAAGTCCGAACTGGGTGCAAAAACCTAAAAAAACATCACTATGGGGAGATAAGGTATGCACACCAGTGACTATGTAAGGGGAATACATGAAATAGCAGAAACTGCTGTGTGAATACTGACTTGAAAAATCCAATAGCATCAATTCACATAATCCTAGTGACTGCGCACACAACATGGCCAAACGAAAACAAAAGACAGTACCTGGCCATTCAATCAAATGGAAACTCATAGGCAACACAGTCCATTAGACTAGGCAATTACATGCAGCCAAACAAAGTTCATGGGCCTTGCCTCAGAGTCGAACCCACAACCTCTTGGAGAACAAGCAAAGAGCCTACCACTAAACCAACTCAGTGAAGTTGGAAACCAACTCTACATTAATTAACATAATCCTAGTGACTGCGCACACAACATGGCCAAACAAAAGCAAAAGACAGTACCTAGCCTATCAATCCAATGGAAACTCAAAGGTAACACAGTACATTGGACTAGGCAATTACATGCAGCCATACAAAGCCCATGGGTCTTGCCCCAGAGTCGAACCCACAAACTCTCGTAGCCAGGGCAAAGAGCCTACCACTACACCAACACAGAGAAGTAGGTGAATGACTCTACATTAATTCACATAATCCTAGTGACTACGCACACAACATGGCCAAACAAATGCAAAAGACATTATCTGGCCTATCAATCCAATGGAAACTCATAGGCAACACAGTCCATTAGACTAGGCACTTACATGCAGCCATGTAAAGTTCATGGGCATTGCCTCAGAGTCGAACACACAACCTCTTGGAGAACAAGCAAAGAGCCTACCACTAAACCAACTCAGAGAAGTTGGAAACTGACTCTACATTAATTAACATAATCCTAGTGACTGCGCACACAACATGGCCAAACAAAAGCAAAAGACAGTACGTGGCCTATCAATCCAACGGAAACTCATAGGTAACACAGTACATTGGACTAGGCAATTACATGCAGCCATACAAAGCCCATGGGCCTTGCCCCAGAGTCAAACCCACAACCTCTCATAGCCAAGGCAAAGAGCCTACCAATACACCAACACAGAGAAGTGGAAAACCATTTCTATATTAATTCACATAATCCTAGTGACTGCGCACACAACATGGCCAAACAAAAGCAAAAGACAGTACCTGACCTATCAATCCAATGGAAACTCATAGGCAACACAGTCCATTGGACTAGACAATTACATGGAGACATACAAAGTCCATGGGCCTTGCCTCAGAGTCAAACCCACAACTTCTCGCAGCCAAGCAAAAAGCCTACCACTACACTAACACAGAGAAGTGGGAAACTGATTCTACATTAATTCACATAATCCTACCGACTGCGCACACAACATGGCCAAACAAAAGACAATACCTGGCCTATTCATTCAATGAAAACTCATAGGCAACACAGTCCATTGGACTAGGCAATTACATTCAACCATACAAAGTCCATGGGCTTTGCCTCAAAGTCAAACCCACAACTTCTTGTAACCCAAGGAAAGAGCCTACCACTACACCAACACAGAGAAGAGAATGACTCTACATTAATTCACATAATCCTAGTGACTGCGCACACAACATGACCAAACGAAAACAAAAGACAGTCCCTGGCCTATCAATCCAATGGAAACTCATAGACAACATAGTCCAATGGACTACGCAATTACATGCAGCCATACAAAGTCCATGGGCCTTGCCTCAGAGTCATACCCACAATCTCTGGCAGAACAAGCAAAGAGCCTACAACTTCACCAACACAAAGAAGTAGGAAGCTGCGTCTACATTAATTCACATAATCCTAGTGACTGCGCACACAACATGGCCAAACAAAAGCAAAAGACCGTACCTGGCCTATCAATCCAATGGGAACTCATAGGCAACACAGTTAATTGAACTAGGCAATTACATGCAGCCATACAAACTCCATGGGCCTTGCCTCAGAGTCAAACCCACAACCTCTTGCAGCTAAGCAAAGAGCCTTCCACTACAGCAACACAGAGAACTGGGAAACTGATTCTACATTAATTCACATAATCCTACCGACTGCGCACACAACATAACCAAACAAAAGATAATACCTGGCCAATCAATCCAATGGAAACTCATAGGCAACACAGTCCATTGGACTAGGCAATTACACGCAGCCATATAAAGTCCATGGGCTTTGCCTCAGAGTCAAACCCACAATTTCTCGCAGCCCAAGCAAAGAGCCTACCACTACACCAAGACAGAGAAGTTGGAAACTGAGTTTACATTAGTTCACATAATCCTAGTGACTGCGCACACAACATGGCCAAACAAAAGCAAAAGACAGTACCTGGCCTATCAATCCAATGGGAACTCATAGGCAAAACAGTTATTTGAAATAGGCAATTACATGCAGCCATACAAACTCCAGGGGCCTTGCCTCAGAGTCGAACCCACAACCTCTTGCAGCTTAAGCAAAGAGACTACCACTACACCAACACAGAGAAGTAGGTGAATGACTCTACATTAATTCACATAATCCTAGTGACTGCGCACACAACATTGCCAAACAAAAGAAAAAGACAGTACCTGGCCTATCAATCCAATAGAAACTCATAGGCAAAGCAATCAATTGGACTAGGCAATTACATGCAGCCATACAAAGTCCATGGGCCTTGCCTCAAAGTCGAACTCACAACCTCTCGCAGCTCAAGCAAAGAGCCTACCACTACACCAACACAGAGAAATGTAAACCTGACTCTACATTATTTCACATAATCCTAGTGACTGCGCACACAACATGGCCAAACGAAAACAAAAGACAGTAACTGGCCTATCAATCCAATAGAAACTCATAGGCAACACAGTCCATTGGACTAAGCAATTACATGCAGCCATTCAAAGTCCATGAGCCTTGCATTAGAGTCGAACCCACAACCTCTCGCAGCCCAAGCAAAGAGCCTACCACTACACCAACACAGAGAAGTGGGAAACTGACTCTACATTAATTCCCATAACCCTAGTGACTGCGCACACAACATGGTCAAACAAAAGCAAAAGGCAGTACCTGGCCTATCAATCCAATGGAAACTCATAGGCAACATAGTCCATTGGACTAGGCAATTACATGCAGCCATACAAAGTCCATGGGCCTTGCCTCAGAGTCAAACCCACAACCTCTGGCAGAACAAGCAAAAAGCCTACAACTACAAAAACACAAAGAAGTAGGAAGCTGCGTCTACATTAATTCACATAATCCTAGTGACTGCGCACACAACATGGCCAAACAAAAGCAGAAGACATTACCTAGCCTATCAAGCCAATGGAAACTCATAGGCAACACAGTCAATTGAACTAGGCGATTACATGCAGCCATACAAACTCCATGGGCCTTGCCTCAGAGTCGAACCCACAATTTCTCGCAGCCCAAGCAAAGAGCCTACCACTACACCAACACAGAGAAGTTGGAATCTGAGTTTACATTAGTTCACATAATCCTAGTGACTGCGCACACAACATGGCCAAACAAAAGCAAAAGACAGTACCTGGCCTATCAATCCGATGGGAACTCATAGGCAACACAGTCAATTGAACTAGGCGATTACATGCAGCCATACAAACTCCATGGGCCTTGCCTCAGAGTCGAACCCACAACCTCTCGCAGCTTAAGCAAAGAGACTACCACTACACCAACACTGAGAATTAGGTGAATGACTCTACATTAATTCACATAATCCTAGTGACTGCGCACACAACATGGCCAAACAGAAGCAAAAGACATTACCTGGCCTATCAAGCCAATGGAAACTCATAGGCAACACAGTCCATTGAACTAGGCAATTACATGCAGCCATACAAAGTCCATGGGCCTTGCCTCAGAGTCAAACCCACAACTTCTCGCAGCCAAGCAAAGCGCCTTCCACTACACCAACACAGAGAAGTGGGAAACTGATTCTACATTAATTCACATAATCCTACCGACTTCGCACACAACATAACCAAACAAAAGACAATACCTGGCCTATCAGTCCAATGAAAACTCATAGGCAACACAGTCCATTGGACTAGGCAATTACATGCAGCCATACAAAGTCTATGGGCCTTGCCTCAGAGTCAAAACCACTACCTCTCGCAGCTTAAGCAAAGAGCCTACCCCTAAACCAACACAGAGAAGTTGGGAACCGACTCTACATTAATTCACATAATCCTAGTGACTGCGCACACAACATGGCCAAACAAAAGCAAAAGGCAGTACCTGGCCTATCAATCCAATGGAAACTCATAGGCAACACAGTCCATTGGACTAGACAATTACATGGAGACATACAAAGTCCATGGGCCTTGCCTCAGAGTCAAACCCACAACCTCGCGCAGCCAAGCAAAGAGCCTACTACTACACCAACACAGAAAAGTGAGAAACTGGTACTACATTAATTCACATAATCCTACCGACTGCGCACACAACATGGCCAAACAAAAGCAAAAGTCAGTACCTGGCTTATCAATCCAATGGAAACTCATAGGCAACACAGTCCATTGGACTAGAAAATTACATGGAGACATACAAAGTCCATGGGCCTTGCCTCAGAGTCAAACCCTCAACCTCTCGCAGCCAAGCAAAGAGCCTACCACTACACCAACACAGAGAAGTGGGAAACTGTTTCTACATTAATTCACATAATCCTACCGACTGCGCACACAACATGGCTAAACAAAAGACAATACCTGGCCTATCAATTCAATGGAAACTCATTGGCAACACAGTCCATTGGACTAGGCAATTACATGCAGCCATACAAAGTCCATGGGCTTTGCCTAAAAGTCAAACCCACAACTTCTCGCAGCCCAAGCAAGGAGCCTACCACTACACCAACACAGAGAAGTGGGAAACTGATTCTACATTAATTCACATAATCCTACCGACTGCGCACACAACATGGCCAAACAAAAGACAATACCTGGCCTATCAATCCAATGGAAACTCATAGGCAACACAGTCCATTAGACTAGTCAAATACATGCAGCCATACAAAGTTCATGGGCCTTGCCTCAGAGTCGAACCCACATCCTCTTGGAGAACAAGCAAAGAGCCTACCACTAAACCAACACAGAGAAGTTGGAAACTGACTCTACATTAATTCACATAATCCTAGTGACTGCGCACACAACATGGCCAAACAAAAGCAAAAGACATTACCTGGCCTATCAATCCAATGTAAACTCATAGGTAACACAGTACATTGGACTAGGCAATTGCATGCAGCTATACAAAGCCCATGGGCCTTGCCCCAGAGTCAAACCCACAACCTCTCGTAGCCCAAGCAAAGAGCCTACCAATACACCAACACAGAGAAGTGGAAAACAGATTCTACATTAATTCACATAATCCTAGTGACTGCGCACACAACATGGCCAAACAAAAGCAAAAGACGGTACCTGGCCTATCAATCCAATGGAAACTCATAGACAACATAGTCCATTGGACTAGGCAATTACATGCAGCCATACAAAGTCCATGGGCCTTGCCTCAGAGTCAAACCCACAACCTCTGGCAGAACAAGCAAAGAGCTTACAACTACACCAACACAAAAAAGTAGGAAGCTGTGTCTACATTAATTCACATATTCCTAGTGACTGCGCACACAACATGGCCAAACAAAAGCAAAAGACATTACCTGGCCTATCAAACCAGTGGAAACTCATAGGCAACACAGTCCATTGGACAAGACAATTACATGCAGCCATACAAAGTCCATGGGCTTTGCCTCAGAGTCAAACCCACAATTTCTCGCAGCCCAAGCAAAGAGCCTACCACTACACCAACACAGAGACGTTGGTAACAGAGTTTACATTAGTTCACATAATCCTAGTGACTGTGCACACAACATGGCCAAACAAATGCAAAAGACATTATCTGGCCTATCAATCCAATGGAAACTCATAGGCAACACAGTCCATTAGACAAGGCAAATACATGCAGCCATACAAAGTTCATGGGCCTTGCCTCAGAGTCGAACCCACAACCTCTTGGAGAACAAGCAAAGAGCCTACCACTAAACCAACACAGAGAAGTAGGTGAATGACTCTACATTAATTCACATAATCCTAGTGACTGCGCACACAACATGGCCAAACAAAAGCAAAAGACAGTATCTGGCCTATCAATCCAATTGAAGCTCATAAGCAACATAGTCCATTGGACTAGGCAATAACATGCAGCCATACAATGTCCATGGGCCTTGCCTCAAAGTCGAACTCACAACCTCTTGCAGTTTAAGCAAAGAGCCTACTACTACACCAACACAGAGAAATGTGAACCTGACTCTACATTAATTCACATAAACCTAGTGACTGCGCACACAACATGGCCAAACGAAAGCAAAAGTCAATACCTGGCCTATCAATCCAATGGAAACTCATAGGCAACACAGTCCATTATACTAGGCAATTACATGCAGCCATAAAAAGTCCAAGGACCTTGCCTCAGAGTCAAATCCACAACCTCTCGCAGCTCAAGCAAAGAGCCTACCACTACACCAACACAGAGAAATGTGAAACTGACTCTATATTAATTCACATAATCCTAGTGACTGCGCACACAACATGGCCAAACGAAAGCAAAAGTCAATACCTGGCCTATCAATCCAATGGAAACTCATAGGCAACACAGTCCTTTGGACTAGGCAATTAGATGCAGCCATACAAAGTCCATGAGCCTTGCATTTGAGTCGAACTCACAACCTCTCCCAGCCCAAGCAAAGAGCCTACCACTACACCAACACAGAGAAGTGGGAAACTGACTCAACATTAATTCACATAATCCTAGTGACTGCGTACAAAACATGGCCAAACAAAAGCAAAAGAAGGCACCTGGCCTATCAATCCAATGGAATCTCATAGGTAACACAGTCCATTGGACTATGCAATTACATGGAGCCATAAAAAGTCCATGGGCCTTGCCTCAGAGTCGAACTCACAACCTCTCGCAGCCCAAGAAAAAAGCCTACCACTACAGCAACACGGAGAAGTGTGAAACCGACTCTACATTAACTCACATAATCCTAGTGACTGCGCACACAACATGGCCAAACAAAAGCAAAAGACAGTACCTGGCCGATCAATCCAATGGAAACTCAGAGGCAACCCCATCCATTGGACTAGGCAATTACATGCAGCCATACAGAGTCCATGGGCCTTGCCTCAGAGTCTATCCCACAACCTCTGGCAGAACAAGCAAAGAGCCTACAACCACACCAACACAAAGAAGTAGGTAGCTGCATCTACATTAATTCACATAATCCTAGTGACTGCGCACACAACATGGCCAAACAGAAGCAAAAGACATTACCTGGCCTATCAAGCCAATGGATACTCATAGGCAACACAGTCCATTGAACTAGGCAATTACATGCAGCCATACAAAGTCCATGGGCCTTGCCTCAGAGTCAAACCCACAACTTCTCGCAGCCAAGCAAAGCGCCTTCCACTACACCAACACAGAGAAGTGGGAAACTGATTCTACATTAATTCACATAATCCTACCGACTTCGCACACAACATAACCAAACAAAAGACAATACCTGGCCTATCAGTCCAATGAAAACTCATAGGCAACACAGTTCATTGGACTAGGCAATTACATGCAGCCATACAAAGTCTATGGGCTTTGCCTCAGAGTCAAACCCACATTTTCTCGCAGACCAAGAAAAGAGCCTACCACTACACCAACACAGAGAAGTTGAAAACTGAGTTTACATTAGTTCACATAATCCTAGTGACTGCGCACACAACATGGCCAAACAAAAGCAAAAGGTAGTACCTGGCCTATCAATCCAATAGGAACTCATAGGTAACACAGTCAACTGAAATTGGCAATTACATGCATCCATACAAACTCCATGGGCCTTGCCTCAAAGTCGAACCAACAACCTTTCGCAGCTTAAGCAAAAAGACTACCTCTACACCAACACAGAGAAGTAGGTAAAGGACTCTACATTAATTCACATAATCCTAGAGACTGCGCACACAACATGGCCAAACAAATGCAAAAGACATTATCTGGCCTATCAATCCAATGAAATCATAGGCAACATAGTCCATTAGACTAAGCAAATATATGCAGCCATACAAAGTTAATGGGCCTTGCCTCAGAGTCGAACCCACAACCTCTTGGAGAACAAGCAAAGAGCCTACCACTAAACCAACACAGAGAAGTTGGAAACAAACTCTACATTAATTCACAGAATCCTAGTGACTGCGCACACAACATGGCAAAACAAAAGCAAAAGACAGCACCTGGCCTATCAATCCAATGGAAACTCAAAGCTAACACAGTACATTGGACTAGGCAATTACATGCAGCCATACAAAGCCCATTGGCCTTGCCCCAGAGTCGAACCCACACCCTCTCGTAGCCCAAGGAAAGAGCCTACTAATACACCAACACAGAGAAGTGGAAAACCAATTCTTCATTAATTCACATAATCCTAGTGACTGCGCACATAACATGGCCAAACAAAAGCAAAAGACAGTACCTAGCCTATCAAACCAATGGAAACTCATAGGCAACACAGTCCATTGGACTAGACAATTACATGGAGACATACAAAGTCCATGGGCCTTGCATTAGAGTCGAACCCACAACCTCTCGCAGCCCAAGCAAAGAGCCTACCACTACACCAACACAGAGAAGTGGGAAACTGTTTCTACATTAATTCAAATAATCCTACCGACTGCGCACACAACATGGCCAAACAAAAGACAATACCTGGCCTATCAATTCAATGGAAACTCATAGGCAACACAGTCAATTGAACTAGGCAATTACATGCTGCCATACAAACTCCATGGGCTTTGCCTCAGAGTCGAACCCACAACCTCTCGCAGTTTAAGCAAAGAGACTACCACTACACCAACACAGAGAAGAAGGTGAATGACTCTACATTAATTCACATAATCCTAGTGACTGCGCACATAACATGGCCAAACAAAAGCAAAAGACAGTACCTGGCCTATCAATCAAATTGAAACTCATAAGCAACAAAGAGACTACAACTACACCAACACAGAGAAGTAGGTGAATGACTCTACATTAATTCACATAATCCTAGTGACTGCGAACACAACATGGCCAAACAAAAGCAAAAGACAGTACCTTGCCTATCAATCCAATTGAAACTCATAGGCAACATAGTCCATTGGACTAGGCAATAACATGCAGCCATACAAGTCCATGGGCCATGCCTCAAAGTCTAACTCACAAACTCTCGCAGCTCAAGCAAAGAGCCTACCACTACACCAACACAGAGAAATGTGAACCTGACTCTACATTAATTCACATAATCCTAGTAATGTACTGTGTTACCTATGAGTTTACATTGGATTGATAGGCCAGGTAATGTCTTTTGCTTTTGTTTGGCCATGTTGTGTGCGCAGTCACTAGGATTATGTGAATTAATGTAGAGTCGGTTTATTTCATGTATGCGCGAAATGCCTTAAAAATGGCTTTAAAATGGATTTGGAGCATGGAGACGATTATCTCGGGATTGCAAGATAACCAAACAAAACTTTTAGTGGATTTCTACTTATTTTATTAAATATCATCTCCACCAAACAGGACAAGCTTGCATCTGTTATAGTTTTGGAGAAAAATGTGTTAATTTCATGTATGCGCGAAATGCCTTAAAAATGGCTTTAAAATGGATTTGGAGCATGGAGACGATTATCTCGGGATTGCAAGATAACCAAACAAAACTTTTAGTGGATTTCTACTTATTTTATTAAATATCATCTCCACCAAACAGGACAAGCTTGCATCTGTTATAGTTTTGGAGAAAAATGTGTTAATTTCATGTATGCGCGAAATGCCTTAAAAATGGCTTTAAAATGGATTTGGAGCATGGAGACGATTATCTCGGGATTGCAAGATAACCAAACAAAACTTTTAGTGGATTTCTACTTATTTTATTAAATATCATCTCCACCAAACAGGACAAGCTTGCATCTGTTATAGTTTTGGAGAAAAATGTGTTCATTTCATGTATGCGCGAAATGCCTTAAAAATGGCTTTAAAATGGATTTGGAGCATGGAGACGATTATCTCGGGATTGCAAGATAACCAAACAAAACTTTTAGTGGATTTCTACTTATTTTATTAAATATCATCTCCACCAAACAGGACAAGCTTGCATCTGTTATAGTTTTGGAGAAAAATGTGTTCATTTCATGTATGCGCGAAATGCCTTAAAAATGGCTTTAAAATGGATTTGGAGCATGGAGACGATTATCTCGGGATTGCAAGATAACCAAACAAAACTTTTAGTGGATTTCTACTTATTTTATTAAATATCATCTCCACCAAACAGGACAAGCTTGCATCTGTTATAGTTTTGGAGAAAAATGTGTTCATTTTATGTATGCGCGAAATGCCTTAAAAATGGCTTTAAAATAGATTTGGAGCATGGAGACGATTATCTCGGGATTGCAAGATAACCAAACAAAACTTTTAGTGGATTTCTACTTATTTTATTAAATATCATCTCCACCAAACAGGACAAGCTTGCATCTGTTATAGTTTTGGAGAAAAATGTGTTCATTTCATGTATGCGCGAAATGCCTTAAAAATGGCTTTAAAATGGATTTGGAGCATGGAGACGATTATCTCGGGATTGCAAGATAACCAAACAAAACTTTTAGTGGATTTCTACTTATTTTATTAAATATCATCTCCACCAAACAGGACAAGCTTGCATCTGTTATAGTTTTGGAGAAAAATGTGTTCATTTCATGTATGCGCGAAATGCCTTAAAAATGGCTTTAAAATGGATTTGGAGCATGGAGACGATTATCTCGGGATTGCAAGATAACCAAACAAAACTTTTAGTGGATTTCTACTTATTTTATTAAATATCATCTCCACCAAACAGGACAAGCTTGCATCTGTTATAGTTTTGGAGAAAAATGTGTTCATTTCATGTATGCGCGAAATGCCTTAAAAATGGCTTTAAAATGGATTTGGAGCACGGAGACGATTATCTCGGGATTGCAAGATAACCAAACAAAACTTTTAGTGGATTTCTACTTATTTTATTAAATATCATCTCCACCAAACAGGACAAGCTTGCATCTGTTATAGTTTTGGAGAAAAATGTGTTCATTTCATGTATGCGCGAAATGCCTTAAAAATGGCTTTAAAATGGATTTGGAGCATGGAGACGATTATCTCGGGATTGCAAGATAACCAAACAAAACTTTTAGTGGATTTCTACTTATTTTATTAAATATCATCTCCACCAAACAGGACAAGCTTGCATCTGTTATAGTTTTGGAGAAAAATGTGTTCATTTCATGTATGCGCGAAATGCCTTAAAAATGGCTTTAAAATGGATTTGGAGCATGGAGACGATTATCTCGGGATTGCAAGATAACCAAACAAAACTTTTAGTGGATTTCTACTTATTTTATTAAATATCATCTCCACCAAACAGGACAAGCTTGCATCTGTTATAGTTTTGGAGAAAAATGTGTTCATTTCATGTATGCGCGAAATGCCTTAAAAATGGCTTTAAAATGGATTTGGAGCATGGAGACGATTATCTCGGGATTGCAAGATAACCAAACAAAACTTTTAGTGGATTTCTACTTATTTTATTAAATATCATCTCCACCAAACAGGACAAGCTTGCATCTGTTATAGTTTTGGAGAAAAATGTGTTCATTTCATGTATGCGCGAAATGCCTTAAAAATGGCTTTAAAATGGATTTGGAGCATGGAGACGATTATCTCGGGATTGCAAGATAACCAAACAAAACTTTTAGTGGATTTCTACTTATTTTATTAAATATCATCTCCACCAAACAGGACAAGCTTGCATCTGTTATAGTTTTGGAGAAAAATGTGTTCATTTCATGTATGCGCGAAGTGCCTTAAAAATGGCTTTAAAATGGATTTGGAGCATGGAGACGATTATCTCGGGATTGCAAGATAACCAAACAAAACTTTTAGTGGATTTCTACTTATTTTATTAAATATCATCTCCACCAAACAGGACAAGCTTGCATCTGTTATAGTTTTGGAGAAAAATGTGTTCATTTCATGTATGCGCGAAATGCCTTAAAAATGGCTTTAAAATGGATTTGGAGCATGGAGACGATTATCTCGGGATTGCAAGATAACCAAACAAAACTTTTAGTGGATTTCTACTTATTTTATTAAATATCATCTCCACCAAACAGGACAAGCTTGCATCTGTTATAGTTTTGGAGAAAAATGTGTTCATTTCATGTATGCGCGAAATGCCTTAAAAATGGCTTTAAAATGGATTTGGAGCATGGAGACGATTATCTCGGGATTGCAAGATAACCAAACAAAACTTTTAGTGGATTTCTACTTATTTTATTAAATATCATCTCCACCAAACAGGACAAGCTTGCATCTGTTATAGTTTTGGAGAAAAATGTGTTCATTTCATGTATGCGCGAAATGCCTTAAAAATGGCTTTAAAATGGATTTGGAGCATGGAGACGATTATCTCGGGATTGCAAGATAACCAAACAAAACTTTTAGTGGATTTCTACTTATTTTATTAAATATCATCTCCACCAAACAGGACAAGCTTGCATCTGTTATAGTTTTGGAGAAAAATGTGTTCATTTCATGTATGCGCGAAATGCCTTAAAAATGGCTTTAAAATGGATTTGGAGCATGGAGACGATTATCTCGGGATTGCAAGATAACCAAACAAAACTTTTAGTGGATTTCTACTTATTTTATTAAATATCATCTCCACCAAACAGGACAAGCTTGCATCTGTTATAGTTTTGGAGAAAAATGTGTTCATTTCATGTATGCGCGAAATGCCTTAAAAATGGCTTTAAAATGGATTTGGAGCATGGAGACGATTATCTCGGGATTGCAAGATAACCAAACAAAACTTTTAGTGGATTTCTACTTATTTTATTAAATATCATCTCCACCAAACAGGACAAGCTTGCATCTGTTATAGTTTTGGAGAAAAATGTGTTCATTTCATGTATGCGCGAAATGCCTTAAAAATGGCTTTAAAATGGATTTGGAGCATGGAGACGATTATCTCGGGATTGCAAGATAACCAAACAAAACTTTTAGTGGATTTCTACTTATTTTATTAAATATCATCTCCACCAAACAGGACAAGCTTGCATCTGTTATAGTTTTGGAGAAAAATGTGTTCATTTCATGTATGCGCGAAGTGCCTTAAAAATGGCTTTAAAATGGATTTGGAGCATGGAGACGATTATCTCGGGATTGCAAGATAACCAAACAAAACTTTTAGTGGATTTCTACTTATTTTATTAAATATCATCTCCACCAAACAGGACAAGCTTGCATCTGTTATAGTTTTGGAGAAAAATGTGTTCATTTCATGTATGCGCGAAATGCCTTAAAAATGGCTTTAAAATGGATTTGGAGCATGGAGACGATTATCTCGGGATTGCAAGATAACCAAACAAAACTTTTAGTGGATTTCTACTTATTTTATTAAATATCATCTCCACCAAACAGGACAAGCTTGCATCTGTTATAGTTTTGGAGAAAAATGTGTTCATTTCATGTATGCGCGAAATGCCTTAAAAATGGCTTTAAAATGGATTTGGAGCATGGAGACGATTATCTCGGGATTGCAAGATAACCAAACAAAACTTTTAGTGGATTTCTACTTATTTTATTAAATATCATCTCCACCAAACAGGACAAGCTTGCATCTGTTATAGTTTTGGAGAAAAATGTGTTCATTTCATGTATGCGCGAAATGCCTTAAAAATGGCTTTAAAATGGATTTGGAGCATGGAGACGATTATCTCGGGATTGCAAGATAACCAAACAAAACTTTTAGTGGATTTCTACTTATTTTATTAAATATCATCTCCACCAAACAGGACAAGCTTGCATCTGTTATAGTTTTGGAGAAAAATGTGTTCATTTCATGTATGCGCGAAATGCCTTAAAAATGGCTTTAAAATGGATTTGGAGCATGGAGACGATTATCTCGGGATTGCAAGATAACCAAACAAAACTTTTAGTGGATTTCTACTTATTTTATTAAATATCATCTCCACCAAACAGGACAAGCTTGCATCTGTTATAGTTTTGGAGAAAAATGTGTTCATTTCATGTATGCGCGAAATGCCTTAAAAATGGCTTTAAAATGGATTTGGAGCATGGAGACGATTATCTCGGGATTGCAAGATAACCAAACAAAACTTTTAGTGGATTTCTACTTATTTTATTAAATATCATCTCCACCAAACAGGACAAGCTTGCATCTGTTATAGTTTTGGAGAAAAATGTGTTCATTTCATGTATGCGCGAAATGCCTTAAAAATGGCTTTAAAATGGATTTGGAGCATGGAGACGATTATCTCGGGATTGCAAGATAACCAAACAAAACTTTTAGTGGATTTCTACTTATTTTATTAAATATCATCTCCACCAAACAGGACAAGCTTGCATCTGTTATAGTTTTGGAGAAAAATGTGTTCATTTCATGTATGCGCGAAATGCCTTAAAAATGGCTTTAAAATGGATTTGGAGCATGGAGACGATTATCTCGGGATTGCAAGATAACCAAACAAAACTTTTAGTGGATTTCTACTTATTTTATTAAATATCATCTCCACCAAACAGGACAAGCTTGCATCTGTTATAGTTTTGGAGAAAAATGTGTTCATTTCATGTATGCGCGAAATGCCTTAAAAATGGCTTTAAAATGGATTTGGAGCATGGAGACGATTATCTCGGGATTGCAAGATAACCAAACAAAACTTTTAGTCGATTTCTACTTATTTTATTAAATATCATCTCCACCAAACAGGACAAGCTTGCATCTGTTATAGTTTTGGAGAAAAATGTGTTCATTTCATGTATGCGCGAAATGCCTTAAAAATGGCTTTAAAATGGATTTGGAGCATGGAGACGATTATCTCGGGATTGCAAGATAACCAAACAAAACTTTTAGTGGATTTCTACTTATTTTATTAAATATCATCTCCACCAAACAGGACAAGCTTGCATCTGTTATAGTTTTGGAGAAAAATGTGTTCATTTCATGTATGCGCGAAATGCCTTAAAAATGGCTTTAAAATGGATTTGGAGCATGGAGACGATTATCTCGGGATTGCAAGATAACCAAACAAAACTTTTAGTGGATTTCTACTTATTTTATTAAATATCATCTCCACCAAACAGGACAAGCTTGCATCTGTTATAGTTTTGGAGAAAAATGTGTTCATTTCATGTATGCGCGAAATGCCTTAAAAATGGCTTTAAAATGGATTTGGAGCATGGAGACGATTATCTCGGGATTGCAAGATAACCAAACAAAACTTTTAGTGGATTTCTACTTATTTTATTAAATATCATCTCCACCAAACAGGACAAGCTTGCATCTGTTATAGTTTTGGAGAAAAATGTGTTCATTTCATGTATGCGCGAAGTGCCTTAAAAATGGCTTTAAAATGGATTTGGAGCATGGAGACGATTATCTCGGGATTGCAAGATAACCAAACAAAACTTTTAGTGGATTTCTACTTATTTTATTAAATATCATCTCCACCAAACAGGACAAGCTTGCATCTGTTATAGTTTTGGAGAAAAATGTGTTCATTTCATGTATGCGCGAAATGCCTTAAAAATGGCTTTAAAATGGATTTGGAGCATGGAGACGATTATCTCGGGATTGCAAGATAACCAAACAAAACTTTTAGTGGATTTCTACTTATTTTATTAAATATCATCTCCACCAAACAGGACAAGCTTGCATCTGTTATAGTTTTGGAGAAAAATGTGTTCATTTCATGTATGCGCGAAATGCCTTAAAAATGGCTTTAAAATGGATTTGGAGCATGGAGACGATTATCTCGGGATTGCAAGATAACCAAACAAAACTTTTAGTGGATTTCTACTTATTTTATTAAATATCATCTCCACCAAACAGGACAAGCTTGCATCTGTTATAGTTTTGGAGAAAAATGTGTTCATTTCATGTATGCGCGAAATGCCTTAAAAATGGCTTTAAAATGGATTTGGAGCATGGAGACGATTATCTCGGGATTGCAAGATAACCAAACAAAACTTTTAGTGGATTTCTACTTATTTTATTAAATATCATCTCCACCAAACAGGACAAGCTTGCATCTGTTATAGTTTTGGAGAAAAATGTGTTCATTTCATGTATGCGCGAAATGCCTTAAAAATGGCTTTAAAATGGATTTGGAGCATGGAGACGATTATCTCGGGATTGCAAGATAACCAAACAAAACTTTTAGTGGATTTCTACTTATTTTATTAAATATCATCTCCACCAAACAGGACAAGCTTGCATCTGTTATAGTTTTGGAGAAAAATGTGTTCATTTCATGTATGCGCGAAATGCCTTAAAAATGGCTTTAAAATGGATTTGGAGCATGGAGACGATTATCTCGGGATTGCAAGATAACCAAACAAAACTTTTAGTGGATTTCTACTTATTTTATTAAATATCATCTCCACCAAACAGGACAAGCTTGCATCTGTTATAGTTTTGGAGAAAAATGTGTTCATTTCATGTATGCGCGAAATGCCTTAAAAATGGCTTTAAAATGGATTTGGAGCATGGAGACGATTATCTCGGGATTGCAAGATAACCAAACAAAACTTTTAGTGGATTTCTACTTATTTTATTAAATATCATCTCCACCAAACAGGACAAGCTTGCATCTGTTATAGTTTTGGAGAAAAATGTGTTCATTTCATGTATGCGCGAAATGCCTTAAAAATGGCTTTAAAATGGATTTGGAGCATGGAGACGATTATCTCGGGATTGCAAGATAACCAAACAAAACTTTTAGTGGATTTCTACTTATTTTATTAAATATCATCTCCACCAAACAGGACAAGCTTGCATCTGTTATAGTTTTGGAGAAAAATGTGTTCATTTCATGTATGCGCGAAATGCCTTAAAAATGGCTTTAAAATGGATTTGGAGCATGGAGACGATTATCTCGGGATTGCAAGATAACCAAACAAAACTTTTAGTGGATTTCTACTTATTTTATTAAATATCATCTCCACCAAACAGGACAAGCTTGCATCTGTTATAGTTTTGGAGAAAAATGTGTTCATTTCATGTATGCGCGAAATGCCTTAAAAATGGCTTTAAAATGGATTTGGAGCATGGAGACGATTATCTCGGGATTGCAAGATAACCAAACAAAACTTTTAGTGGATTTCTACTTATTTTATTAAATATCATCTCCACCAAACAGGACAAGCTTGCATCTGTTATAGTTTTGGAGAAAAATGTGTTCATTTCATGTATGCGCGAAATGCCTTAAAAATGGCTTTAAAATGGATTTGGAGCATGGAGACGATTATCTCGGGATTGCAAGATAACCAAACAAAACTTTTAGTGGATTTCTACTTATTTTATTAAATATCATCTCCACCAAACAGGACAAGCTTGCATCTGTTATAGTTTTGGAGAAAAATGTGTTCATTTCATGTATGCGCGAAATGCCTTAAAAATGGCTTTAAAATGGATTTGGAGCATGGAGACGATTATCTCGGGATTGCAAGATAACCAAACAAAACTTTTAGTGGATTTCTACTTATTTTATTAAATATCATCTCCACCAAACAGGACAAGCTTGCATCTGTTATAGTTTTGGAGAAAAATGTGTTCATTTCATGTATGCGCGAAATGCCTTAAAAATGGCTTTAAAATGGATTTGGAGCATGGAGACGATTATCTCGGGATTGCAAGATAACCAAACAAAACTTTTAGTGGATTTCTACTTATTTTATTAAATATCATCTCCACCAAACAGGACAAGCTTGCATCTGTTATAGTTTTGGAGAAAAATGTGTTCATTTCATGTATGCGCGAAATGCCTTAAAAATGGCTTTAAAATGGATTTGGAGCATGGAGACGATTATCTCGGGATTGCAAGATAACCAAACAAAACTTTTAGTGGATTTCTACTTATTTTATTAAATATCATCTCCACCAAACAGGACAAGCTTGCATCTGTTATAGTTTTGGAGAAAAATGTGTTCATTTCATGTATGCGCGAAATGCCTTAAAAATGGCTTTAAAATGGATTTGGAGCATGGAGACGATTATCTCGGGATTGCAAGATAACCAAACAAAACTTTTAGTGGATTTCTACTTATTTTATTAAATATCATCTCCACCAAACAGGACAAGCTTGCATCTGTTATAGCTTTGGAGAAAAATGTGTTCATTTCATGTATGCGCGAAATGCCTTAAAAATGGCTTTAAAATGGATTTGGAGCATGGAGACGATTATCTCGGGATTGCAAGATAACCAAACAAAACTTTTAGTGGATTTCTACTTATTTTATTAAATATCATCTCCACCAAACAGGACAAGCTTGCATCTGTTATAGTTTTGGAGAAAAATGTGTTCATTTCATGTATGCGCGAAATGCCTTAAAAATGGCTTTAAAATGGATTTGGAGCATGGAGACGATTATCTCGGGATTGCAAGATAACCAAACAAAACTTTTAGTGGATTTCTACTTATTTTATTAAATATCATCTCCACCAAACAGGACAAGCTTGCATCTGTTATAGTTTTGGAGAAAAATGTGTTCATTTCATGTATGCGCGAAATGCCTTAAAAATGGCTTTAAAATGGATTTGGAGCATGGAGACGATTATCTCGGGATTGCAAGATAACCAAACAAAACTTTTAGTGGATTTCTACTTATTTTATTAAATATCATCTCCACCAAACAGGACAAGCTTGCATCTGTTATAGTTTTGGAGAAAAATGTGTTCATTTCATGTATGCGCGAAATGCCTTAAAAATGGCTTTAAAATGGATTTGGAGCATGGAGACGATTATCTCGGGATTGCAAGATAACCAAACAAAACTTTTAGTGGATTTCTACTTATTTTATTAAATATCATCTCCACCAAACAGGACAAGCTTGCATCTGTTATAGTTTTGGAGAAAAATGTGTTCATTTCATGTATGCGCGAAATGCCTTAAAAATGGCTTTAAAATGGATTTGGAGCATGGAGACGATTATCTCGGGATTGCAAGATAACCAAACAAAACTTTTAGTGGATTTCTACTTATTTTATTAAATATCATCTCCACCAAACAGGACAAGCTTGCATCTGTTATAGTTTTGGAGAAAAATGTGTTCATTTCATGTATGCGCGAAATGCCTTAAAAATGGCTTTAAAATGGATTTGGAGCATGGAGACGATTATCTCGGGATTGCAAGATAACCAAACAAAACTTTTAGTGGATTTCTACTTATTTTATTAAATATCATCTCCACCAAACAGGACAAGCTTGCATCTGTTATAGTTTTGGAGAAAAATGTGTTCATTTCATGTATGCGCGAAATGCCTTAAAAATGGCTTTAAAATGGATTTGGAGCATGGAGACGATTATCTCGGGATTGCAAGATAACCAAACAAAACTTTTAGTGGATTTCTACTTATTTTATTAAATATCATCTCCACCAAACAGGACAAGCTTGCATCTGTTATAGTTTTGGAGAAAAATGTGTTCATTTCATGTATGCGCGAAATGCCTTAAAAATGGCTTTAAAATGGATTTGGAGCATGGAGACGATTATCTCGGGATTGCAAGATAACCAAACAAAACTTTTAGTGGATTTCTACTTATTTTATTAAATATCATCTCCACCAAACAGGACAAGCTTGCATCTGTTATAGTTTTGGAGAAAAATGTGTTCATTTCATGTATGCGCGAAATGCCTTAAAAATGGCTTTAAAATGGATTTGGAGCATGGAGACGATTATCTCGGGATTGCAAGATAACCAAACAAAACTTTTAGTGGATTTCTACTTATTTTATTAAATATCATCTCCACCAAACAGGACAAGCTTGCATCTGTTATAGTTTTGGAGAAAAATGTGTTCATTTCATGTATGCGCGAAATGCCTTAAAAATGGCTTTAAAATGGATTTGGAGCATGGAGACGATTATCTCGGGATTGCAAGATAACCAAACAAAACTTTTAGTGGATTTCTACTTATTTTATTAAATATCATCTCCACCAAACAGGACAAGCTTGCATCTGTTATAGTTTTGGAGAAAAATGTGTTCATTATATCATCTCCACCAAACAGGACAAGCTTGCATCTGTTATAGTTTTGGAGAAAAATGTGTTCATTTCATGTATGCGCGAAATGCCTTAAAAATGGCTTTAAAATGGATTTGGAGCATGGAGACGATTATCTCGGGATTGCAAGATAACCAAACAAAACTTTTAGTGGATTTCTACTTATTTTATTAAATATCATCTCCACCAAACAGGACAAGCTTGCATCTGTTATAGTTTTGGAGAAAAATGTGTTCATTTCATGTATGCGCGAAATGCCTTAAAAATGGCTTTAAAATGGATTTGGAGCATGGAGACGATTATCTCGGGATTGCAAGATAACCAAACAAAACTTTTAGTGGATTTCTACTTATTTTATTAAATATCATCTCCACCAAACAGGACAAGCTTGCATCTGTTATAGTTTTGGAGAAAAATGTGTTCATTTCATGTATGCGCGAAATGCCTTAAAAATGGCTTTAAAATGGATTTGGAGCATGGAGACGATTATCTCGGGATTGCAAGATAACCAAACAAAACTTTTAGTGGATTTCTACTTATTTTATTAAATATCATCTCCACCAAACAGGACAAGCTTGCATCTGTTATAGTTTTGGAGAAAAATGTGTTCATTTCATGTATGCGCGAAATGCCTTAAAAATGGCTTTAAAATGGATTTGGAGCATGGAGACGATTATCTCGGGATTGCAAGATAACCAAACAAAACTTTTAGTGGATTTCTACTTATTTTATTAAATATCATCTCCACCAAACAGGACAAGCTTGCATCTGTTATAGTTTTGGAGAAAAATGTGTTCATTTCATGTATGCGCGAAATGCCTTAAAAATGGCTTTAAAATGGATTTGGAGCATGGAGACGATTATCTCGGGATTGCAAGATAACCAAACAAAACTTTTAGTGGATTTCTACTTATTTTATTAAATATCATCTCCACCAAACAGGACAAGCTTGCATCTGTTATAGTTTTGGAGAAAAATGTGTTCATTTCATGTATGCGCGAAATGCCTTAAAAATGGCTTTAAAATGGATTTGGAGCATGGAGACGATTATCTCGGGATTGCAAGATAACCAAACAAAACTTTTAGTGGATTTCTACTTATTTTATTAAATATCATCTCCACCAAACAGGACAAGCTTGCATCTGTTATAGTTTTGGAGAAAAATGTGTTCATTTCATGTATGCGCGAAATGCCTTAAAAATGGCTTTAAAATGGATTTGGAGCATGGAGACGATTATCTCGGGATTGCAAGATAACCAAACAAAACTTTTAGTGGATTTCTACTTATTTTATTAAATATCATCTCCACCAAACAGGACAAGCTTGCATCTGTTATAGTTTTGGAGAAAAATGTGTTCATTTCATGTATGCGCGAAATGCCTTAAAAATGGCTTTAAAATGGATTTGGAGCATGGAGACGATTATCTCGGGATTGCAAGATAACCAAACAAAACTTTTAGTGGATTTCTACTTATTTTATTAAATATCATCTCCACCAAACAGGACAAGCTTGCATCTGTTATAGTTTTGGAGAAAAATGTGTTCATTTCATGTATGCGCGAAATGCCTTAAAAATGGCTTTAAAATGGATTTGGAGCATGGAGACGATTATCTCGGGATTGCAAGATAACCAAACAAAACTTTTAGTGGATTTCTACTTATTTTATTAAATATCATCTCCACCAAACAGGACAAGCTTGCATCTGTTATAGTTTTGGAGAAAAATGTGTTCATTTCATGTATGCGCGAAATGCCTTAAAAATGGCTTTAAAATGGATTTGGAGCATGGAGACGATTATCTCGGGATTGCAAGATAACCAAACAAAACTTTTAGTGGATTTCTACTTATTTTATTAAATATCATCTCCACCAAACAGGACAAGCTTGCATCTGTTATAGTTTTGGAGAAAAATGTGTTCATTTCATGTATGCGCGAAATGCCTTAAAAATGGCTTTAAAATGGATTTGGAGCATGGAGACGATTATCTCGGGATTGCAAGATAACCAAACAAAACTTTTAGTGGATTTCTACTTATTTTATTAAATATCATCTCCACCAAACAGGACAAGCTTGCATCTGTTATAGTTTTGGAGAAAAATGTGTTCATTTCATGTATGCGCGAAATGCCTTAAAAATGGCTTTAAAATGGATTTGGAGCATGGAGACGATTATCTCGGGATTGCAAGATAACCAAACAAAACTTTTAGTGGATTTCTACTTATTTTATTAAATATCATCTCCACCAAACAGGACAAGCTTGCATCTGTTATAGTTTTGGAGAAAAATGTGTTCATTTCATGTATGCGCGAAATGCCTTAAAAATGGCTTTAAAATGGATTTGGAGCATGGAGACGATTATCTCGGGATTGCAAGATAACCAAACAAAACTTTTAGTGGATTTCTACTTATTTTATTAAATATCATCTCCACCAAACAGGACAAGCTTGCATCTGTTATAGTTTTGGAGAAAAATGTGTTCATTATCATCTCACCAACAGGACAAGCTTGCATCTGTTATAGTTTTGGAGAAAAATGTGTTCATTTCATGTATGCGCAAATGCCTTAAAAATGGCTTTAAAATGGATTTGGAGCATGGAGACGATTATCTCGGGATTGCAAGATAACCAAACAAAACTTTTAGTGGATTTCTACTTATTTTATTAAATATCATCTCCACCAAACAGGACAAGCTTGCATCTGTTATAGTTTTGGAGAAAAATGTGTTCATTTCATGTATGCGCGAAATGCCTTAAAAATGGCTTTAAAATGGATTTGGAGCATGGAGACGATTATCTCGGGATTGCAAGATAACCAAACAAAACTTTTAGTGGATTTCTACTTATTTTATTAAATATCATCTCCACCAAACAGGACAAGCTTGCATCTGTTATAGTTTTGGAGAAAAATGTGTTCATTTCATGTATGCGCGAAATGCCTTAAAAATGGCTTTAAAATGGATTTGGAGCATGGAGACGATTATCTCGGGATTGCAAGATAACCAAACAAAACTTTTAGTGGATTTCTACTTATTTTATTAAATATCATCTCCACCAAACAGGACAAGCTTGCATCTGTTATAGTTTTGGAGAAAAATGTGTTCATTTCATGTATGCGCGAAATGCCTTAAAAATGGCTTTAAAATGGATTTGGAGCATGGAGACGATTATCTCGGGATTGCAAGATAACCAAACAAAACTTTTAGTGGATTTCTACTTATTTTATTAAATATCATCTCCACCAAACAGGACAAGCTTGCATCTGTTATAGTTTTGGAGAAAAATGTGTTCATTTCATGTATGCGCGAAATGCCTTAAAAATGGCTTTAAAATGGATTTGGAGCATGGAGACGATTATCTCGGGATTGCAAGATAACCAAACAAAACTTTTAGTGGATTTCTACTTATTTTATTAAATATCATCTCCACCAAACAGGACAAGCTTGCATCTGTTATAGTTTTGGAGAAAAATGTGTTCATTTCATGTATGCGCGAAATGCCTTAAAAATGGCTTTAAAATGGATTTGGAGCATGGAGACGATTATCTCGGGATTGCAAGATAACCAAACAAAACTTTTAGTGGATTTCTACTTATTTTATTAAATATCATCTCCACCAAACAGGACAAGCTTGCATCTGTTATAGTTTTGGAGAAAAATGTGTTCATTTCATGTATGCGCGAAATGCCTTAAAAATGGCTTTAAAATGGATTTGGAGCATGGAGACGATTATCTCGGGATTGCAAGATAACCAAACAAAACTTTTAGTGGATTTCTACTTATTTTATTAAATATCATCTCCACCAAACAGGACAAGCTTGCATCTGTTATAGTTTTGGAGAAAAATGTGTTCATTTCATGTATGCGCGAAATGCCTTAAAAATGGCTTTAAAATGGATTTGGAGCATGGAGACGATTATCTCGGGATTGCAAGATAACCAAACAAAACTTTTAGTGGATTTCTACTTATTTTATTAAATATCATCTCCACCAAACAGGACAAGCTTGCATCTGTTATAGTTTTGGAGAAAAATGTGTTCATTTCATGTATGCGCGAAATGCCTTAAAAATGGCTTTAAAATGGATTTGGAGCATGGAG